>NC_137034.1:22190284-22212784 GCF_032717465.1 Coenobita brevimanus
CGCTATCAGTAGGAGGCATAGAAGGTCTCTGCTAGATGTTCATGTTAAACGGGGAGCGGATATTGGTAGTGACCATCAACTCAGCATTGCAAAAATAAGGTTTAAACTTAAAAATCAGAAGAAGGAAAAATCTGGTGTTGGTAGATACGATATTGTTAAGCTTAGAAGGGAAGGAGAAGAAAAGGAGGAATTCAGATTAGAATGCAGAAATAGGTTTTTGGTGTTGGAAATGTTGGAAGAGGGGGAGAGAAGTGTAGATGAGATGTGGGAGGATGTGAACAAAGTTTTGCATGAGACTGCTGAATGTACGATTGGAAGGAGACATAGCTTTAGGAGAAAGAAATGGATATCAGAGGAAACGTGGGATATGATAAAAAAGAGAGGTGAGGCTAAATTGAGGAATGAGATGCAATGCGTCGATGAACAAGAGATTGAATTAGCAAGAGCTGCGTACTGGAGTTTGAATTCAGAAGTAAGAAGGTTAGCTAGGAGAGATAAAAGAAGATGTGTGGATGAAAAGGTTGCAGAGACTGAAATCTTAATAAACAAAAATGATGGACAGAGTCAAAGAATAGCATATGAATCGATTAGAGAACTGAGTGGTAATGCAGGTAAACGCAAGGAAATACCAGTTAGAGACAGGGAAGGAAATTTATTGACCAAAGATGGAGATATTAAAAATAGATGGAAAGAGCATTTTGAGACAGTTCTTAATAGACCAATACCACCAGAAGAGGATATACCGTCTGCTCAGGAAGATTTAAATATAGAAACAGGAGAGTTGAGGCTTGCAGAAGTGGAGAAAGCAGTAAAACAGTTAAAGAATAATAAGGCACCAGGGGAGGATGGTTTATTTCCGGAAATGTTTAAAGTGGAGGGGGATAGATTAATAATGACCTTGACCAAGCTATTCAATAAGATATGGGTGACGGGGTTACTACCATCAGTTTGGAAGAATGGTGTAATTGTTAAAGTTCCGAAGAAGGGAGACCTGAGTGAATGTGGTAATTGGAGGGGAATCTCTTTGTCACCGATAGCTTTGAAAGTTTTCAGTAGAGTGTTGTTAAATAGGTTGGAGCCGGTGGTTGAGGGTATTCTGAGGGATGAACAGGCTGGTTTTAGAAAGGGACGTGGTTGCAATGATCAGATCTTTATAGTTAGGCATTTGATGCAGCAAGTTAATGAAATGAGAGTACCGTTAAGTCTTTGTTTTGTTGATTTTGAAAAGGCTTTTGATAGTGTTTCGAGAGAGACTATGGGGAAGATCATGAGACATTATGGAATACCAGAGAAGTTTGTGAGGGTCATTATGAACATGCATGAGGACACATTTTGTAAAGTGATGGTTGATGGTTGTCTGAGTGATTCGTTTGAAGTCAAGTCCGGAGTAATTCAAGGTGGTGTTCTATCGCCTTTACTATTTATATTGGTCATTGATTACATTATGAAACGCGTTGGAACAGAAACTGGTGCAGGTATACTTTGGGGAGAGAACAGGAAACTTTTGGATTTAGATTATGCAGATGATATAGTTTTGATTTGTGATGGGCCAGAAGAGATGCAGAGAGTGTTGGACTGTTTGGTGAGTGAAGGTCGCAAGGTGGGTTTGGTTATTAATTGTGGAAAAACTGAAATAATCAATATGAATATGGAAAATGCGCAGGAATGTGTAATTGGAGGTATGGTTGTAAAGCAAGTTGATAGGTTTAAATATTTAGGTACTTATTTAGCCAAGGATGGTTCTTTGAACTTTGAATTCGAGGAAAGGTTAAAGAAGGCTAATCAGGCAATGGGAATGCTTAAAAATATTTGGAATAATAACAATTTCTCTGTGCATACAAAAATCAAACTTTATAAGGTAATGGTTAGGAGTATCTTAATTTATGGACACGAGTCTTGGTACAGCACAGTGACTATGGAAAATAAATTCTTGGTGTTTGAAAATAAAGCACTTAGAAGAATATTAGGAGTTAAGTGGTGGGAAAGGATACCAAATAGTAGAATTAGAGAAATAACGGGAGTGCAGCCGATCGATGAATATGTTAGATTCTCACGATGGAAGTGGCTAGGACACGTGTATAGGAGACAGGGAATAGTACGAGGTACACCAGGGTGGGTGGCACTTGGTAGGAGAGGTAGAGGAAGGCCAAAAGAGGCGTGGGTGAGGACAATGAGACGGGAAGCTGGAGATGAGTGTTGGGGAGATCTTGAGGAGTTAGCACAAGATAGGATGTGGTGGTGTGAGTTCATCGAGGCCCTATGCATCCCCGAGGGTGCCACAGGAAATGATTGATTGATTGATTGATATATATATATATATATATATATATATATATATATATATATATATATATATATATATATATATATATGTTTGGATGGATGAATGGATGGATGAAGTGGGTAGCCTGTGTGTGTATGTATGTATGTATGTATGTGTTTGTATTTATGTAGCCTATGTATGTATGTGTGTATATGTATGATTGTACGTATGTACGTACGTACGTGCATTTGTGTATGTATGTATGTATGTATGGAAGCATGTATGTAGCCTGTGTAGACCCTATGTATGTATGTATGTATGTATGTATGTGTGTATGGAAGCATGTATGTAGCGCATGTATGCATGTATGTGTGTATATGCGTTTTTATGTACGTATGTATGTGTGCATGTATGTTTGTACTGATGGCTGGATAGATGGATGTAGCCAATCATGTGTACACGTATGTGTGTATGTATGGAAGCATGTATGTAGCCAATTATGTATGTATGTATGTATGTAAGGTCTTGGCAGCAGAATGTCCTCAGGCCTTAAGTACACACAGTCCACACCTGACAGGGGGAGCTTGTGTGTGTGTGTGTGTGTGTGTGTGTGTGTGTGTGTGTGTGTGTGTTTGGGGAGTCAAGCAAGATTTGATTAGATTTTCAAAAGGCTCCGGAGGCTGGAATAAATCGCTCATGATATTGGTGTTGCGGAGGTATGCGATCTCTGAAGGCTTTCTTGTTTGTTCTTATTCCTGTTTCCTTGCCACAGCTTTGTTTGTTTGTGTGTTTGTCTGTTTGTTTGTGTGGGTTTGTCTGTTTGTTTGTTTGTTATTGTGGTTCCCTAACACCTTTTCCTTTGCGATTTATTTTTAGATATGGCTGGTTAATATCCTTTTGTACGTAATAGTAATAGTAGTAGTAGTAGTAATGATAGTAGTAGTAGTAGTAGTAGATGAAAATAATGTTAATGGATTGATTTAAGTAGCACAGACGAGGATGTTAAGACGTAATAAGCAAAATAAATCGCTTAGAAAAAGGTGTTTAGGGAGCTTCCTCACCCGGCGAGAGTACGGGACATGTTGAAAGGGATTTAAAGGTGAACATTCTCTCTCTCTCTCTCTCTCTCTCTCTCTCTCTCTCTCTCTCTCTCTCTCGTGCACCTGGCGAGATTAATGCAGGAGCACACACACACACACACACACACACACACACACACACACACACACACACACACACACACACACACACACACACACATCTAGGTAGTTTTATGAGGACAGTCCTTACACTGAATTTATTGTTTAGATAGACAGATAGATAGATAGAGAGAGAGAGAGAGAGAGAGAGAGAGAGAGAGCGAGAGACAGACAGACAGACAGACAGATTTAGAGTTGGATAGATAGCTAGACAATATAGTTATAGGTAGATAGATAGATAGACAAAGAGATCGATAGGGAGAGAGAGAGAGATGGATAGATATTTAGATAGGAAGATAGATAGAGAGAGAGACAGACAGACAGACAAGGATAGATAGACATAATAGGTAGATAGGCAGAGAGACAGTTGGAGAGATGGAAAGGTAAGTAGATAGACAGATAGATAGACAGACATGGGTAGATAGATAGATAGACAGACATGGGTAGATAGATAGATAGACAGATAGACAGATTTTTAAAACTGAAGGAGTTACATAGAGTCTTTTTAACTCTTCCAAAGGCGACCAAACTGAATGTGGTGTGGTGTGGTGCGGTGTGGTGTGGTGTGGTGTGGTGTGGTATTGTGTGGTATGGTGATGTGGTGTGGTGTGGTGTGGTGTGGTATTGTGTGGTATGGTGGTGTGGTGTGTGGTAGTGTGGTCTGGTGTTGTGGTGTGGTGTGGTGTTGTGTTGTGTGTGCATAGAGTGCTGTGTGCATATAGTGCCGTGTGCGTGTAGTGTCGTGTGGTGTTGCAGTGTGTGGTGTGGTGTGGTGTGATGTGGTGTGGAGTAGTGTGTGACGTGTGCTTATAGTGCGGCGTGTGGTGTGGTGTGGTGTGGTGTGTTGTGTGGTATGGTGGTGTGGTGTGTGGTATGGTGGTGAGGTGTGTGGTGGTGATGTGGAATGGTAGTGTGGTGTGGTGTGGTGTGGTGGTGTGGTAGTGTGATGTGGTGTGGTGTGGTGTGGTAGTGTGGTAGTGGTGTGGTGTGGTAGTGTGATGTGGTGTGGTGTGGTGTGGTGTGGTGGTATGATGTGGTGTGGTGTGGTGTGGTATGATAGTGTGGTGTGGTGTGATGTGGTGTGGTATGATAGTGTGGTGTGGTGTGATGTGGTGTGTGGTAGTGGTGTGGTATGGTAGTGTGGTGTGGTAGTGTGGTGTGGTGGTGTGGCTGGCCGGGGTGAACAAGGGAAGGTCCTCTCCTCACCCCGCTCTCTCGTCTGTCTCTCCCGGGGAATTTCCTGCTGACGACTCACCCCAACGTTTTGGTTCGGCTCAGGCGGAATATAAAAAAACTGAATATATTAAATGAGTTAAAGAATTTTGAGTTGTATTTGAAAGTATTGATAATTCTTTGATGATATTTGTGATTCTGAAAAAGTAAAACGGTTTATTTTTTATATATACCGTATATATTTTTTCGGTGCTACTCAGACCGAACGAGAAAATAATAATAATAATAATAATAATTGCAGAAGCCTTGCTAAGTGTCAAAACGTTTGGCGCAGTGTGTACCGGTAGCGTTGATTGTATTATCATTTTCCTTTCTTCCATCCTTCCTCTGCTGTAATTTTCTGTCTTTCTTTCCTTCATTTTTTTGCTCTTTCTTCTGCCTGTGGGTGACTTTACACTCCCTCTTCTGTCTTTCTTTCCTTCATTCTTTCTTCTGTCTTCTGCCTACGGGTGACTTTACACTCCCTCTTCTGTCTTTGTTTTTCCTTCATTCTTTCCTCTTCCTTCTGCCTGTGGGTGACTACACTGAGTGACAAGCCAAATGGTTTCCTGTAGGCCTACGCTAGGAAACCATTTACTACGCTGGGTGTTAACCATATAACCATATTATTGCGCCTGGTGGTCTAGTGGGTAATTACAGGAGCTCTAATCGGATTGAGCCTGTGCGGGTTTATATCCAAGGAATGGTTGGGGTTTATTGCTCACGTAATGCCACTCAGGGATGCGTGAGGCTGGTTACTCTCATCTTGAATGTCAGGACCAACTTGCCTAGCCCCGGGCTCCTACACTTCTCTATGGGGCGACATAGGATTGGATGATGGATGGATGGATGGATAGATTATTATTATTATTATTATTATTATTATTATTAATTTTAGTAGTACAGGTAATTATTACTATTATTATTATTATTATTATTATTATTATTATTAGTTGTAGTAGTACCGGTAACATTATTATTACGGTATTATTATTATTATTATTATTAGTTGTTGTTGTTGCTGTTGTAGTAGTACCGGTAACAGTATTATTATTATTTATTATTATTATTATTATTATTATTAGTTGTAGTAGTACCTGTAGCAGTATTATTATTATTATTATTATTATTATTAATGCTGGAATTATGGAAGGCTTGTTAAACTGGTCTGGCCAGCAGAGAAACGTTTTCCACACTCAGCAGGAAGGAAAACATTGCATTGCGTGAGTGACTGTGAGAGAACACGTTTTGCCAGTACCCAGAGGCGATAGGGAGCGCCTTCACGTGGTGGCACTGATATAACTGGTTGGTGGAGCTGCCCGGTTATGCACACGTCCCTCAACTCCCTCCCTATCCCCCGAAAGGAAGATGGTAGGCTGCAGCAGAGGGGGAGAGGGTAACTTCAGCCTGCAGTCCACTGAGGTCACACTTCAGATGAACCCAAGGCTACTACTACTACAACTACTACTACTACTCTAACTAGATTAATACTAGTATATGATGCTAGTCACGAAGAAGTGCTATGGAAAGGAAGCAGAGGTGGAGTGAGAGAAATAATTTGCGTTTTTTTTAGCGTAACATCGTTCTTTTGCGACTTATTCTATTCCCTCTTCATTTTAACTTGGCCCAGATTTTCGTTCTTTTGCAGCTTATTTCACGTTGTTCTGTCTGTCTATCTATCTATCTATTATCTATCTATCTATTATCTATCTATCTATCTACTTTCCTACCCATCTACCTATCTATCTATATCTATCTACCCATCCATCCATATATCTATCCATCTATCTCTATCTATCTATCCATCCATCCATCCATCTATCTGGCCATCAAACTTTTCTCTCTCTCTCTCTCTCTCTCTCTCTCTCTCTTGTTACTATTCTTGCTTCCTTTTGCTGAGAGAGAGAGAGAGAGAGAGAGAAAGAGAATCACTGAAAAAAATTAGCAGGAAAACACACACACACACACACACACACACACACACACACACACACACACACACACACACACACACACACACACACAGTGGAAAGGCAACTCTATAAAGGAAACCTGTTATTTAAAGTACCTCTCTCTCTCTCTCTCTCTCTCTCTCTCTCTCTCTCTCTCAGGCAAAAGTTCTCCATATATTCAACTGTATCTCAAATCATCATCATCACTATCATCATCATCATCATCATCATCAGTGGTAATAGTAGTGGTAGTAGTAGTAGTAGTAGTACGAGTATGATGATGATGATGATGGTGACGATGATGGTGATGATGATGGTGACGATGGTGATGATGATGATGGTGATAATGATGATGATGATGGTGATGATGATGATGCTGATGGTGATTATGATGATGCTGATGATGATAATGATGATGATGGTGATGATGATGATGATGATGATGATGATAATGATGGTGATGATGATGATGGTGATGATGATGATGATGATGATGGTGATGATGATGATGATGGTGATGATGATGATGATGATGGTGATGAAGATGATGATGATGATGGTGATGATGATGATGGTGATGATGGTGATGATGATGATGATGATTGTCACGAATCAATTCGCGACATTTCCCTTTTGTGAGAAGCCACGAACTATTAGTGGAAAACTCACTGTGTATCGCTCAGGTAACCGTTTCTCCCTCCATTTCGGAGTATACTTTTCAAAACATTCGTCACTGTTTTCAAAAGTGACCGATTTAATGCACTTCACTAAGTGCTGTACTGAGCGATACTATTGTTCTTTATTGTTCATCTCTGCTTGCCTCTGACCGTTAGAAAATGCGGCCGAGTGCTCCGCTTTTCTTTCCCACGACTTGGTCAGTCGAGTGTTTGTTGTGACGGAGGAAGGTCCTGTGCCAGCAGTGTGAGAGGTCAGCTAGTACCCAAACTCCACTTCACAGTTAATCCAGTCCTCCCCCCCCCCCGGGTGATACATAGCATTCATCGACCGGTATTTCCTTTTGTATAATCCTAGTTTAAGAGCTTAGTTAAGGTGTTTTTCCTAGGCGTAAGTATTTAGCTTTTGTGTGAGTGAGTGAGTGCGTCTCATTTAATTTGATTTGAATTGTAACGTTAAATTTATTTTTTGTAATTAATAAATTTAACAGTTCCTTTCTTGAGCTTAATGTAAAGTAAAATCTTGTTTCATTTCTCCATAATTAAGCTTATTTTCCATATAGCTCCTAGCTTGCATAAACGTTTGCTTTCATAACTGGTACTTAGACCAGTCTTGTTGTATTAACTTAAAATCCGTTGTGCCAGGAGTTAATGCATCAGCAAGAACCTGATGTTATTATTATTAGTATTAGTTATTTATTGTCAGGGGTGATGTAACTTTCTCCAGAGGCTAACAGTACAGTAATTCAGCAATTGTGAGTAATTAGTCTCTGCTGTGTACTGTTGAGAAAGTTTATAAATTCTCGTTCTTGAGAATCTTAGCAAGTCAGCGTAAAGTAATCGTTGCTTGATGTAGCAAGACAATCATTGTCTCTGCTCTTCAATATTATTGAATATTATTATCAAATTAAATAATATTTAAGCATTTATTTTAAAAACACCGTGATATTATAAAAACCCCGTGACAATTGGCGACCTCATTCCAGGATATTAACTCCTAGCTCTAAAGCTATTCACGAGATAGTGCTCACTCATTCATATTTAGGTATTTATTATTAAAGTTTATAGGCACAAGTTTACTGGTGGTTACCGTTGATTTAGCAAGTGAATTTTTGCTTTATTAATCAATAGAGTACTTAACTCTAGTTTATTCTTGGTAACGCCACACGATTTTATTCGCTCCTGGGTAGCCGCCGTACCCATTGTGTTAATTATTGAGAGTTCTTAGTCATTTACATTTTTGATTTATCTTTGCCAGTTAACTAGATAAGACTGGCCACCACTAGCTTGTGTCTGTATTCTTTACTTGTGTTTATTAGCATTCGTTTGCGAAGCAGTCAGTGCTCAGTTTCGTTTGCTTAATAAATTAGCGCCATGGCAGCCAGTGCTTATGTACAGGAAGCCAAAGATATGGGTCTCACTGACCCAGAGAAAATACAGAGTTACGTTCTCTCACGGTTTAATTACGAGCAAGAACGTGAGAAAGACGCTCGTGAACGTGAGCGAGAACAGCGCGAATACGAGCGAGAACAGCGCGAATAAGAGCGACAACAGCGTGAACACGAGCTAGTACAAGAGCGAGAACAGCGCGAATACGAGCGTGAACAGCGAGACAGAGAACGAGAACACGAACGTGCCGAGCGAGAAGCACGCGAGAGACATGAACTTGAAGTGCTGAAGCTCAAGCGAGATTCCTTGGCTTCAGACACGTCTGCTGCAGTTGGTCCAAGCTCCACGAGCGTTTCCCCTGCACATGTCCTGGCTACCCCACGCATCAAGCTTCCTTCATATAAGGAAAGCGAGCGAATCAAGCCGTACATAGCTCGTTTTGAGGACATGGCAGACATGTATCAACTGGATGAGGCAGCTAAGCGGCTTCAGTTTCTTAGCCTATTTGAGGGCCCTGCCCTCGATATTCTCCACAGAATTCGTGGAGACAATCTCACATATGAGATGATGAAAGCTGCACTCATTAAGGCGTATGGTCTCACAGTAGACGATGCCAAAGTTCAGTTCATGCGAGCTCGTCTCCAAGACAAGGAGACAGCTGTTCAGTTCCTTGATCGTCTCACAGCTTACTTAAATGAGTGGATGGAGAAAGATGAAACTCCTTCCACGCATGAGGGGATAATTGACCTTATGCTGCGTACACAGCTAGAGAGGTCATGGCCTGCTGAGCTCATAGCACAGCTTAAGATCTGCCAGGTGAAAGATGCCAGCCAAATGGCAGAGAAGGCTGACGCATTCTTTACTGCATACGGGTATCAAGCTCGTAAGCAAAACACCTGGAGCAGAAAAGATACTGCCAAGTCTGGGAAGCCGTCTCAGACTGAATCCCAGCAACAAGGCCATTCTCAGAATAATGGCCAAGGTCCAAAACCGCAGTGGAAGGACCAGGGGCGAAACACTCAGAAACCTGAGTGGAAGAGGTACAAGTACCCTAACCAGCAGCAGTATCAGCCACGCAACCGACCGTCGGGACAAACTTTTCACCACCAGCTCAAAAGAGGCAGGAAGCGAATGCAGCCTTCATTCCTCAGCAGCAGCCTGGTGGTCACGTCCCTACCAGTGTGGGTACTTCCCCACAGTTCACTAGTCCCACAGTGACAGTGAACCCCCTCCACAGATGGCCAATGTTCCATCTTATAATTCTCAAGGCACAATGTTTGCCGCATCAATTCAGCAGCCTCATGAGTGGCTAGCTGCTTCCTCCACAGGCCCTCCCACAGGTGACAGTACCTTCCTTGTTCAGCCAGGGTTTGTGGGAGGCATTCCTGTGAAGGTCCTGAGAGACAATGGTTCCTCAGGTTGCTCTGTCAAGCAGAGTCTAGTTCGGCCTGAGCAGTATACAGGTCGACAGATCCATGCAAATCTTATTGATGGATCAGTGAGATTGTTCCCTGAGGCATGTATCCAGGTGGCATCTCCATTTTATACTGGTACGACACTTGCAGTTGTCATGCCAGAGCCTCTGTTTGATCTTATAGTAGGCAATATTCAAGGAGCCAAGGATAGTTGCTCCGATGACGCTACTCAGACTTCGGCTGCTGCCGTAACACGAGCCATGGCTGAGGCTCCAGACTGTGTCACCCCAGTGATCATTGAATCGCCGCAAGATCTGATGTGTAGTCAACTTGTTGTACAAGAACAACATTCTGACCCGACACTTGCTGCCGTGCGGAACAAACAAAAGGGTCGAGTGATTAAGTATTCACGGGGAGGTCGAGCCAAGTTCCTTCGTAAACAAGGACGGCTCTACCGTGAGTCACGAACACCCGAGGGTGAGGTTCGACTGCAGTTTGTCGTTCCCGCCAAGTACCGCCTAGCTGTGTTACAATGGGGTCATTGTTCAGCCTCAGGAGGTCACATGGGCAAAAGGAAGACCCAGGGCCGTATCCGAGCTGACTTTTTCTGGCCAGGGATGGGACGAGACATAGATAGTTTTGTCCGTTCTTGCAGTGTGTGCCAAAGTATCACCACTAATCAGGGACATGCCCTTCCTGTGTCATTTGTAACTACACCTGTAATCTCTGAGTCAGTTGAGAGACAGGGTAGTGGTGAAGTGGGTGCAGACCTGATGTCTCGCCCATTGGCCCCACAGGACACATTATGTCCAGGGCCTGTACATACATATTATGTACCGTAAGTTAAGGGGGAAGTTGAGAGGCGACTTGAGGCTATGGAAGACCCAAGTTTGCATAAGGATTCTCAGCTTCCCGGTACTAATAGAAGTACTGTAGGTTAAGGGGGAAGTTAGAGAGAGAACTCCGCAGAGGCGACTTGAGGCTATGGAAGACCCAAGTTTGCATAAGGATTCTCAGCTTCCCGGTACTAATAGAAGTACTGTAGGTTAAGGGGGAAGTTCGAGAGAGAACTCCGCAGAGGCGACTTGAGGCTATGGAAGACCCAAGTTTGCACAAGGATTCTCAGCTTCCCGATACTAATATAAGTACTGTAGGTTAAGGGGGAAGTTCGAGAGAGAACTCCGCAGAGGCGACTTGAGGCTATGGAAGACCCAAGTTTGCACAAGGATTCTCAGCTTCCCGATACTAATATAAGTACTGTAGGTTAAGGGGGAAGTGAGAACTCCACAGAGGCGACTTGAGGCTATGGAAGACCCAAGTTTGCACAAGGATTCTCAGCTTCCCGATATTAATATAAGAACTGTAGGTTAAGGCACAGGTTGAGGACCCGTGTGCAGTTCGAGGCTATGGAAGACCCGAGTTTGCACAAGGATTCTCAACTTGCTGACACTAATCGTGTGCTAAAATTAATGGCGACCTCGAGTGTACTTTTCGTAGCATGTACTGATTGCTAGGCAGAGAGAGTAATTGTAACGTAATAAGAATTTTGTCTCATTGACACTTTTGATGCTCCACCTCAATTAATTTTGCAGGTACAGCAATGGGCGTAGCAGTTTTGCTGTGCAGGCCAGCTGATCGTCTGCCGCACGCTGCCGCCCCTTCTCCTCTGCCTTCGTCGTCGCCATGTTATTATTTACTATGTCATTTTACACGTAGGCACAGTTACACTACAACTGTCACACCTACACCGTGTATTACATACACCATGCTACACAACAATTAGTTGTCAGTGTAAATGTAGCGAATTTTCGCTCAGTTTGACCTGAGTACAGGATTTTCACCGTCGTCACGGAGTTTTTCCCTCAAATTTGCTTCTATTAACGTAAATATGAGGTTTTTTTCGCTCACTGGCGGCTGCGACTTTCTCCTGTAGCAGGATAGCACACACACCACAGTGTGAATCTTGTGTGAATGACTTAGGATGTATACATATATATATATATCCACAAATTTTTTCCCATAAAGAAAAAATTTAACTCTGTAAGGGCGTAATGTCACGAATCAATTCGCGACATTTCCCTTTTGTGAGAAGCCACGAACTATTAGTGGAAAACTCACTGTGTATCGCTCAGGTAACCGTTTCTCCCTCCATTTCGGAGTATACTTTTCAAAACATTCGTCACTGTTTTCAAAAGTGACCGATTTAATGCACTTCACTAAGTGCTGTACTGAGCGATACTATTGTTCTTTATTGTTCGTCTCTGCTTGCCTCTGACCGTTAGAAAATGCGTCCGAGTGCTCCGCTTTTCTTTCCCACGACTTGGTCAGTCGAGTGTTTGTTGTGACGGAGGAAGGTCCTGTGCCAGCAGTGTGAGAGGTCAGCTAGTACCCAAACTCCACTTCACAGTTAATCCAGGCCCCCCGGGTGATACATAGCATTCATCGACCGGTATTTCCTTTTGTATAATCCTAGTTTAAGAGCTTAGTTAAGGTGTTTTTCCTAGGCGTAAGTATTTAGCTTTTGTGTGAGTGAGTGAGTGCGTCTCATTTAATTTGATTTGAATTGTAACGTTAAATTTATTTTTTGTAATTAATAAATTTAACAGTTCCTTTCTTGAGCTTAATGTAAAGTAAAATCTTGATTCATTTCTCCATAATTAAGCTTATTTTCCATATAGCTCCTAGCTTGCATAAACGTTTGCTTTCATAACTGGTACTTAGACCAGTCTTGTTGTATTAACTTAAAATCCGTTGTGCCAGGAGTTAATGCATCAGCAAGAACCTGATGTTATTATTATTAGTATGTTATTTATTGTCAGGGGTGATGTAACTTTCTCCAGAGGCTAACAGTACAGTAATTCAGCAATTGTGAGTAATTAGTCTCTGCTGTGTACTGTTGAGAAAGTTTATAAATTCTCGTTCTTGAGAATCTTAGCAAGTCAGCGTAAAGTAATCGTTGCTTGATGTAGCAAGACAATCATTGTCTCTGCTCTTCAATATTATTGAATATTATTATCAAATTAAATAATATTTAAGCATTTATTTTAAAAACACCGTGATATTATAAAAACCCCGTGACAATTGGCGACCTCATTCCAGGATATTAACTCCTAGCTCTAAAGCTATTCACGAGATAGTGCTCACTCATTCATATTTAGGTATTTATTATTAAAGTTTATAGGCACAAGTTTACTGGTGGTTACCGTTGATTTAGCAAGTGAATTTTTGCTTTATTAATCAATAGAGTACTTAACTCTAGTTTATTCTTGGTAACGCCACACGATTTTATTCGCTCCTGGGTAGCCGCCGTACCCATTGTGTTAATTATTGAGAGTTCTTAGTCATTTACATTTTTTATTTATCTTTGCCAGTTAACTAGATAAGACTGGCCACCACTAGCTTGTGTCTGTATTCTTTACTTGTGTTTATTAGCATTCGTTTGCGAAGCAGTCAGTGCTCAGTTTCGTTTGCTTAATAAATTAGCGCCATGGCAGCCAGTGCTTATGTACAGGAAGCCAAAGATATGGGTCTCACTGACCCAGAGAAAATACAGAGTTACGTTCTCTCACGGTTTAATTACGAGCAAGAACGTGAGAAAGACGCTCGTGAACGTGAGCGAGAACAACGCGAACACGAGCGAGAACAGCGCGAATACGAGCGAGAACAGCGCGAATAAGAGCGACAACAGCGCGAACACGAGCTAGTACAAGAGCGAGAACAGCGCAAATACGAGCGTGAACAGCGAGACAGAGAACGAGAACACGAACGTGCCGAGCGAGAAGCACGCGAGAGACATGAACTTGAAGTGCTGAAGCTCAAGCGAGATTCCTTGGCTTCAGACACGTCTGCTGCAGTTGGTCCAAGCTCCACGAGCGTTTCCCCTGCACATGTCCTGGCTACCCCACGCATCAAGCTTCCTTCATATAAGGAAAGCGAGCGAATCGAGCCGTACATAGCTCGTTTTGAGGACATGGCAGACATGTATCAACTGGATGAGGCAGCTAAGCGGCTTCAGTTTCTTAGCCTATTTGAGGGCCCTGCCCTCGATATTCTCCACAGAATTCGTGGAGACAATCTCACATATGAGATGATGAAAGCTGCACTCATTAAGGCGTATGGTCTCACAGTAGACGATGCCAAAGTTCAGTTCATGCGAGCTCGTCTCCAAGACAAGGAGACAGCTGTTCAGTTCCTTGATCGTCTCACAGCTTACTTAAATGAGTGGATGGAGAAAGATGAAACTCCTTCCACGCGTGAGGGGATAATTGACCTTATGCTGCGTACACAGCTAGAGAGGTCGTGGCCTGCTGAGCTCATAGCACAGCTTAAGATCTGCCAGGTGAAAGATGCCAGCCAAATGGCAGAGAAGGCTGACGCATTCTTTACTGCATACGGGTATCAAGCTCGTAAGCAAAACACCTGGAGCAGAAAAGATACTGCCAAGTCTGGGAAGCCGTCTCAGACTGAATCCCAGCAACAAGGCCATTCTCAGAATAATGGCCAAGGTCCAAAACCGCAGTGGAAGGACCAGGGGCGAAACACTCAGAAACCTGAGTGGAAGAGGTACAAGTACCCTAACCAGCAGCAGTATCAGCCACGCAACCGACCGTCGGGACAAACTTTTTCACCACCAGCTCAAAAGAGGCAGGAAGCGAATGCAGCCTTCATTCCTCAGCAGCAGCCTGGTGGTCACGTCCCTACCAGTGTGGGTACTTCCCCACAGTTCACTAGTCCCACAGTGACAGTGAACCCCCCTCCACAGATGGCCAATGTTCCATCTTATAATTCTCAAGGCACAATGTTTGCCGCATCAATTCAGCAGCCTCATGAGTGGCTAGCTGCTTCCTCCACAGGCCCTCCCACAGGTGACAGTACCTTCCTTGTTCAGCCAGGGTTTGTGGGAGGCATTCCTGTGAAGGTCCTGAGAGACAATGGTTCCTCAGGTTGCTCTGTCAAGCAGAGTCTAGTTCGGCCTGAGCAGTATACAGGTCGACAGATCCATGCAAATCTTATTGATGGATCAGTGAGATTGTTCCCTGAGGCATGTATCCAGGTGGCATCTCCATTTTATACTGGTACGACACTTGCAGTTGTCATGCCAGAGCCTCTGTTTGATCTTATAGTAGGCAATATTCAAGGAGCCAAGGATAGTTGCTCCGATGACGCTACTCAGACTTCGGCTGCTGCCGTAACACGAGCCATGGCTGAGGCTCCAGACTGTGTCACCCCAGTGATCATTGAATCGCCGCAAGATCTGATGTGTAGTCAACTTGTTGTACAAGAACAACATTCTGACCCGACACTTGCTGCCGTGCGGAACAAACAAAAGGGTCGAGTGATTAAGTATTCACGGGGAGGTCGAGCCAAGTTCCTTCGTAAACAAGGACGGCTCTACCGTGAGTCACGAACACCCGAGGGTGAGGTTCGACTGCAGTTTGTCGTTCCCGCCAAGTACCGCCTAGCTGTGTTACAATGGGGTCATTGTTCAGCCTCAGGAGGTCACATGGGCAAAAGGAAGACCCAGGGCCGTATCCGAGCTGACTTTTTCTGGCCAGGGATGGGACGAGACATAGATAGTTTTGTCCGTTCTTGCAGTGTGTGCCAAAGTATCACCACTAATCAGGGACATGCCCTTCCTGTGTCATTTGTAACTACACCTGTAATCTCTGAGTCAGTTGAGAGACAGGGTAGTGGTGAAGTGGGTGCAGACCTGACGTCTCGCCCATTGGCCCCACAGGACACATTATGTCCAGGGCCTGTACATACATATTATGTACCGTAAGTTAAGGGGGAAGTTGAGAGGCGACTTGAGGCTATGGAAGACCCAAGTTTGCATAAGGATTCTCAGCTTCCCGGTACTAATAGAAGTACTGTAGGTTAAGGGGGAAGTTAGAGAGAGAACTCCGCAGAGGCGACTTGAGGCTATGGAAGACCCAAGTTTGCATAAGGATTCTCAGCTTCCCGGTACTAATAGAAGTACTGTAGGTTAAGGGGGAAGTTCGAGAGAGAACTCCGCAGAGGCGACTTGAGGCTATGGAAGACCCAAGTTTGCACAAGGATTCTCAGCTTCCCGATACTAATATAAGTACTGTAGGTTAAGGGGGAAGTTCGAGAGAGAACTCCGCAGAGGCGACTTGAGGCTATGGAAGACCCAAGTTTGCACAAGGATTCTCAGCTCCCCGATACTAATATAAGTACTGTAGGTTAAGGGGGAAGTGAGAACTCCGCAGAGGCGACTTGAGGCTATGGAAGACCCAAGTTTGCACAAGGATTCTCAGCTTCCCGATATTAATATAAGAACTGTAGGTTAAGGCACAGGTTGAGGACCCGTGTGCAGTTCGAGGCTATGGAAGACCCGAGTTTGCACAAGGATTCTCAACTTGCTGACACTAATCGTGTGCTAAAATTAATGGCGACCTCGAGTGTACTTTTCGTAGCATGTACTGATTGCTAGGCAGAGAGAGTAATTGTAACGTAATAAGAATTTTGTCTCATTGACACTTTTGATGCTCCACCTCAATTAATTTTGCAGGTACAGCAATGGGCGTAGCAGTTTTGCTGTGCAGGCCAGCTGATCGTCTGCCGCACGCTGCCGCCCCTTCTCCTCTGCCTTCGTCGTCGCCATGTTATTATTTACTATGTCATTTTACACGTAGGCACAGTTACACTACAACTGTCACACCTACACCGTGTATTACATACACCATGCTACACAACAATTAGTTGTCAGTGTAAATGTAGCGAATTTTCGCTCAGTTTGACCTGAGTACAGGATTTTCACCGTCGTCACGGAGTTTTTCCCTCAAATTTGCTTCTGTTAACGTAAATATGAGGTTTTTTCGCTCACTGGCGGCTGCGACTTTCTCCTGTAGCAGGATAGCACACACACCACAGTGTGAATCTTGTGTGAATGACTTAGGATGTATACATATATATATATATATCCAGAAATTTTTTCCCATAAAGAAAAAATTTAACTCTGTAAGGGCGTAATGTCACGAATCAATTCGCGACATTTCCCTTTTGTGAGAAGCCACGAACTATTAGTGGAAAACTCACTGTGTATCGCTCAGCTAACCGTTTCTCCCTCCATTTCGGAGTATACTTTTCAAAACATTCGTCACTGTTTTCAAAAGTGACCGATTTAATGCACTTCACTAAGTGCTGTACTGAGCGATACTATTGTTCTTTATTGTTCGTCTCTGCTTGCCTCTGACCGTTAGAAAATGCGTCCGAGTGCTCCGCTTTTCTTTCCCACGACTTGGTCAGTCGAGTGTTTGTTGTGACGGAGGAAGGTCCTGTGCCAGCAGTGTGAGAGGTCAGCTAATACCCAAACTCCACTTCACAGTTAATCCAGTCCCCCCCCCCCGGGTGATACATAGCATTCATCGACCGGTATTTCCTTTTGTATAATCCTAGTTTAAGAGCTTAGTTAAGGTGTTTTTCCTAGGCGTAAGTATTTAGCTTTTGTGTGAGTGAGTGAGTGCGTCTCATTTAATTTGATTTGAATTGTAACGTTAAATTTATTTTTTGTAATTAATAAATTTAACAGTTCCTTTCTTGAGCTTAATGTAAAGTAAAATCTTGATTCATTTCTCCATAATTAAGCTTATTTTCCATATAGCTCCTAGCTTGCATAAACGTTTGCTTTCATAACTGGTACTTAGACCAGTCTTGTTGTATTAACTTAAAATCCGTTGTGCCAGGAGTTAATGCATCAGCAAGAACCTGATGTTATTATTATTAGTATGTTATTTATTGTCAGGGGTGATGTAACTTTCTCCAGAGGCTAACAGTACAGTAATTCAGCAATTGTGAGTAATTAGTCTCTGCTGTGTACTGTTGAGAAAGTTTATAAATTCTCGTTCTTGAGAATCTTAGCAAGTCAGCGTAAAGTAATCGTTGCTTGATGTAGCAAGACAATCATTGTCTCTGCTCTTCAATATTATTGAATATTATTATCAAATTAAATAATATTTAAGCATTTATTTTAAAAACACCGTGATATTATAAAAACCCCGTGACAATTGGCGACCTCATTCCAGGATATTAACTCCTAGCTCTAAAGCTATTCACGAGATAGTGCTCACTCATTCATATTTAGGTATTTATTATTAAAGTTTATAGGCACAAGTTTACTGGTGGTTACCGTTGATTTAGCAAGTGAATTTTTGCTTTATTAATCAATAGAGTACTTAACTCTAGTTTATTCTTGGTAACGCCACACGATTTTATTCGCTCCTGGGTAGCCGCCGTACCCATTGTGTTAATTATTGAGAGTTCTTAGTCATTTACATTTTTTATTTATCTTTGCCAGTTAACTAGATAAGACTGGCCACCACTAGCTTGTGTCTGTATTCTTTACTTGTGTTTATTAGCATTCGTTTGCGAAGCAGTCAGTGCTCAGTTTCGTTTGCTTAATAAATTAGCGCCATGGCAGCCAGTGCTTATGTACAGGAAGCCAAAGATATGGGTCTCACTGACCCAGAGAAAATACAGAGTTACGTTCTCTCACGGTTTAATTACGAGCAAGAACGTGAGAAAGACGCTCGTGAACGTGAGCGAGAACAACGCGAATACGAGCGAGAACAGCGCGAATACGAGCGAGAACAGCGCGAATAAGAGCGACAACAGCGCGAACACGAGCTAGTACAAGAGCGAGAACAGCGCAAATACGAGCGTGAACAGCGAGACAGAGAACGAGAACACGAACGTGCCGAGCGAGAAGCACGCGAGAGACATGAACTTGAAGTGCTGAAGCTCAAGCGAGATTCCTTGGCTTCAGACACGTCTGCTGCAGTTGGTCCAAGCTCCACGAGCGTTTCCCCTGCACATGTCCTGGCTACCCCACGCATCAAGCTTCCTTCATATAAGGAAAGCGAGCGAATCGAGCCGTACATAGCTCGTTTTGAGGACATGGCAGACATGTATCAACTGGATGAGGCAGCTAAGCAGCTTCAGTTTCTTAGCCTATTTGAGGGCCCTGCCCTCGATATTCTCCACAGAATTCGTGGAGACAATCTCACATATGAGATGATGAAAGCTGCACTCATTAAGGCGTATGGTCTCACAGTAGACGATGCCAAAGTTCAGTTCATGCGAGCTCGTCTCCAAGACAAGGAGACAGCTGTTCAGTTCCTTGATCGTCTCACAGCTTACTTAAATGAGTGGATGGAGAAAGATGAAACTCCTTCCACGCGTGAGGGGATAATTGACCTTATGCTGCGTACACAGCTAGAGAGGTCGTGGCCTGCTGAGCTCATAGCACAGCTTAAGATCTGCCAGGTGAAAGATGCCAGCCAAATGGCAGAGAAGGCTGACGCATTCTTTACTGCATACGGGTATCAAGCTCGTAAGCAAAACACCTGGAGCAGAAAAGATACTGCCAAGTCTGGGAAGCCGTCTCAGACTGAATCCCAGCAACAAGGCCATTCTCAGAATAATGGCCAAGGTCCAAAACCGCAGTGGAAGGACCAGGGGCGAAACACTCAGAAACCTGAGTGGAAGAGGTACAAGTACCCTAACCAGCAGCAGTATCAGCCACGCAACCGACCGTCGGGACAAACTTTTCACCACCAGCTCAAAAGAGGCAGGAAGCGAATGCAGCCTTCATTCCTCAGCAGCAGCCTGGTGGTCACGTCCCTACCAGTGTGGGTACTTCCCCACAGTTCACTAGTCCCACAGTGACAGTGAACCCCCTCCACAGATGGCCAATGTTCCATCTTATAATTCTCAAGGCACAATGTTTGCCGCATCAATTCAGCAGCCTCATGAGTGGCTAGCTGCTTCCTCCACAGGCCCTCCCACAGGTGACAGTACCTTCCTTGTTCAGCCAGGGTTTGTGGGAGGCATTCCTGTGAAGGTCCTGAGAGACAATGGTTCCTCAGGTTGCTCTGTCAAGCAGAGTCTAGTTCGGCCTGAGCAGTATACAGGTCGACAGATCCATGCAAATCTTATTGATGGATCAGTGAGATTGTTCCCTGAGGCATGTATCCAGGTGGCATCTCCATTTTATACTGGTACGACACTTGCAGTTGTCATGCCAGAGCCTCTGTTTGATCTTATAGTAGGCAATATTCAAGGAGCCAAGGATAGTTGCTCCGATGACGCTACTCAGACTTCGGCTGCTGCCGTAACACGAGCCATGGCTGAGGCTCCAGACTGTGTCACCCCAGTGATCATTGAATCGCCGCAAGATCTGATGTGTAGTCAACTTGTTGTACAAGAACAACATTCTGACCCGACACTTGCTGCCGTGTGGAACAAACAAAAGGGTCGAGTGATTAAGTATTCACGGGGAGGTCGAGCCAAGTTCCTTCGTAAACAAGGACGGCTCTACCGTGAGTCACGAACGCCCGAGGGTGAGGTTCGACTGCAGTTTGTCGTTCCCGCCAAGTACCGCCTAGCTGTGTTACAATGGGGTCATGGTTCAGCCTCAGGAGGTCACATGGGCAAAAGGAAGACCCAGGGCCGTATCCGAGCTGACTTTTTCTGGCCAGGGATGGGACGAGACATAGATAGTTTTGTCCGTTCTTGCAGTGTGTGCCAAAGTATCACCACTAATCAGGGACATGCCCTTCCTGTGTCATTTGTAACTACACCTGTAATCTCTGAGTCAGTTGAGAGACAGGGTAGTGGTGAAGTGGGTGCAGACCTGACGTCTCGCCCATTGGCCCCACAGGACACATTATGTCCAGGGCCTGTACATACATATTATGTACCGTAAGTTATGGGGGAAGTTGAGAGGCGACTTGAGGCTATGGAAGACCCAAGTTTGCATAAGGATTCTCAGCTTCCCGGTACTAATAGAAGTACTGTAGGTTAAGGGGGAAGTTAAAGAGAGAACTCCGCAGAGGCGACTTGAGGCTATGGAAGACCCAAGTTTGCATAAGGATTCTCAGCTTCCCGGTACTAATAGAAGTACTGTAGGTTAAGGGGGAAGTTCGAGAGAGAACTCCGCAGAGGCGACTTGAGGCTATGGAAGACCCAAGTTTGCACAAGGATTCTCAGCTTCCCGATACTAATATAAGTACTGTAGGTTAAGGGGGAAGTTCGAGAGAGAACTCCGCAGAGGCGACTTGAGGCTATGGAAGACCCAAGTTTGCACAAGGATTCTCAGCTCCCCGATACTAATATAAGTACTGTAGGTTAAGGGGGAAGTGAGAACTCCGCAGAGGCGACTTGAGGCTATGGAAGACCCAAGTTTGCACAAGGATTCTCAGCTTCCCGATATTAATATCAGAACTGTAGGTTAAGGCACAGGTTGAGGACCCGTGTGCAGTTCGAGGCTATGGAAGACCCAAGTTTGCACAAGGATTCTCAACTTGCTGACACTAATCGTGTGCTAAAATTAATGGCGACCTCGAGTGTACTTTTCGTAGCATGTACTGATTGCTAGGCAGAGAGAGTAATTGTAACGTAATAAGAATTTTGTCTCATTGACACTTTTGATGCCCCACCTCAATTAATTTTGCAGGTACAGCAATGGGCGTAGCAGTTTTGCTGTGCAGGCCAGCTGATCGTCTGCCGCACGCTGCCGCCCCTTCTCCTCTGCCTTCGTCGTCGCCATGTTATTATTTACTATGTCATTTTACACGTAGGTACAGTTACACTACAACTGTCACACCTACACCGTGTATTACATACACCACGCTACACAACAATTAGTTGTCAGTGTAAATGTAGCGAATTTTCGCTCAGTTTGACCTGAGTACAGGATTTTCACCGTCGTCACGGAGTTTTTCCCTCAAGTTTGCTTCTATTAACGTAAATACGAGGTTTTTTCGCTCACTGGCGGCTGCGACTTTCTCCTGTAGCAGGATAGCACACACACCACAGTGTGAATCTTGTGTGAATGACTTAGGATGTATACATATATATATATATCCACAAATTTTTTCCCATAAGGAAAAAATTTAACTCTGTAAGAGCGTAATGTCACGAATCAATTCGCGACATTTCCCTTTTGTGAGAAGCCACGAACTATTAGTGGAAAACTCACTGTGTATCGCTCAGCTAACCGTTTCTCCCTCCATTTCGGAGTATACTTTTAAAACATTCATCACTGTTTTCAAAAGTGACCGATTTAATGCACTTCACTAAGTGCTGTACTGAGCGATACTATTGTTCTTTATTGTTCGTCTCTGCTTGCCTCTGACCGTTAGAAAATGTGGCCGAGTGCTCCGCTTTTCTTTCCCACGACTTGGTCAGTCGAGTGTTTGTTGTGACGGAGGAAGGTCCTGTGCCAGCAGTGTGAGAGGTCAGCTAGTACCCAAACTCCACTTCACAGTTAATCCAGTCCTCCCCCCCCCCAGGGTGATACATAGCATTCATCGACCGGTATTTCCTTTTGTATAATCCTAGTTTAAGAGCTTAGTTAAGGTGTTTTTCCTAGGC
>NC_137034.1:22217784-22445515 GCF_032717465.1 Coenobita brevimanus
CCCAGTGTGTGTGTGTGTGTGTGTGTGTGTGTGTGTGTCCCTATGTGTGTGCGTGTGTCTTTGTGTGTGTGTCTGTCTACCAGCTGTCAGCAGTTTTGTGTCTGTCTGTCTGTCCATCTGTCTGTTTGTGTGTCTGTATGTTTTTAGTTTTATTGTTTGTGTATGTATGTGTGTGTGTGTGTGTGTGTGTGTGTGTGTGTGTGTGTGTGTAAGGGAATTCCTTGAGTAGCCTTGAAACAGTTCTTAGGGGGTCCTCTTTGGGGGGTGGGGGGTCCTCATTGGTGGGGGTCTTCATTGGGGGGTTGGGGGGAGGGGGAGCCGCCTAATATATTCTGGCAGGTGTGGGGAATGATTGGGAAAAGTCTGGTGATTTTTTTTAAGGCGTCACCACTTCGGCGCTAACACCCACCGTCCATATTGATTACATGCTGGGGCTGTTTAATGCAGGAATGGTGTAGTGGTATTAGCGGGGGTATTGTTGTGGAGAATGAGAGACTGACGAGGAGAGTGTATGTGAGTGAAGCAGAGGGGGGGGGGAGAGGGAAGAGGAGGCCAAGGATGAGATGGAGAGATGGAGTGCATATGAGAGAAGGGGATGTGAGCTGGGAACAGGGCAGTGAAATGGCGGGGGACAGGGCGACATGAAGGCGATTTGTTTGTGGCCACCCCTTATGGGATTAGGGCGTCTGGAGATAGAATAGATTGTTATGGCAAATCTGCTTTTAATGAAATTCTAATTACATTGTTCCCTGCCCCAGCCTAGATTCGAACCCGGGTCCATTGGCACAGCAGACAACCCCTCTACCTACTCGGCCACGCCTAAACCCCACTATCAGGTAGGAATTAATCTCCTTGGTTACTAGTGACACTGAAAGGGGTGGTGGTAGTAGTAGTAGTAGTAGTAGTAGTAAAGTAGTAGTGGTAATAGTAGTAGTAGTAATAGTAGTAGTAGTGGTAGTAGTAGTAGTTGTTTTTCTTGTAGCAGTAGTGGTGAGAGTTGTAGTGGTAATAGTAGTAGTAGTTGTTGTTGTTATTGTTGCAGTCATTGTTGTTGATATAGTTCCAGACTCATTTGCACACACACACACACACACACACACGAGAGAGAGAGAGAGAGAGAGAGAGTAGTGGTGGAGGTATTCTCATTCATCATCATCATCCGGACCTCCTTTCCCACCCTAGGGCAGGGTGAGGAGTAGCAACGTCCAGACAGCCCAAATTTGCCCAGTCCAATGGGCCACGTTTCCATTCATTTATCATTCAAGCCCCCGGAATCCTGGCTCTATCTGATACCCCCAAGACATTCACCACGTTCTGTAGCCTCGCATAAACGTATCCGATAGAGTCAGTCCGGACACTATCACGTTAAACAGGGATGCCTAATCCCTGATCATGCACTTCTTCTCATAACATTCATCCAGCTAGCTCGATCTCTTGTCAGTTCCCTAGCCTTACCGACTTTCAAACCTCTCTTCCTCACACACTCATCCACCATATCTCTCCACCTTCTCCTTGACCTACCTCGCCTCCTCCCTCCTTCAGATTCACTCACATATACCTTTTTCACCACTCTACTGTTATCCATTCTCTCCACATGACCATACCATCTCAGTACACTCTCTTCGATTCTGGTGTCCACAGGCTTCCTCACTCCACATCTCTCACGAATCACATTATTTCGTATCCTATCCACCCTCTGTACTCCACATACATTCCTCAGCAGTCCTATCTCCACTGCTTTTACTCTTGACTTTTCATTTTCGTGCCACACCATGGTCTTACACCCATATGTTAAAGATGGCACTAACACTCCTTCATGTAAGCCTCGTGCAGCTGCAACACTCAAGCCTCTGTTTCTCATTAAGGCCTTCATTGCACCAGCTACTTTTCTTTCCTGTCACTCTAGTTTCAACATCTTTTGCATATTTTCCTCTCTTTTCTATCTTTGTACCCAGGTATTTGAACTCTCTCATCAGGTCCAGTCTCACTCCTTTCACTGTAACATCGCACTGGGAGTCACCTTCTCTCTCAGTAACCGTCACTATACTCTTTTCTACATTTACTTTCAAGGCACGACGCTCACAGACATCAGTAAGACTGCACTTGCGTACCAAGTTCTTGTCCAGTATTTACAAGCAGTACTGGATCATCAGCATACAACAGATTTGAGATACTCCATCCATCACCATTCATTACCAACACCATCCCTCTCTCCATTACTCGTGTTTTCACTTCTCTCATCACTCCATCCATATATATGTTGAACAACCATGGGGACATCACACAACCTTGTCGCACGCCCACACCGAACGTGAACCATTCACTTAGTTGCCCATTAACCCTTACACATGCTTCACTACCACCACAAAAACTCTTGACGGCACCTAGCAGCTTACTATCTACACCGTACCTGCGCAAAACTTTCCACAATCCTTCTCTGTCCACTTTGTCGTATGCTTTCTCCAGATCCATGAATGCCATAAACACCTTATGGTCCTTCTCACAAGTCTTCTCTGCTGTCTGTCTCACTGCAAATATTTGATCCACACATCCTCTGCCACTCCTAAAGCCACCCTGTTCATCACTCATTAGGACTTCTGATATCTCTCTTACTTTATAATAATTCTTCTATATACCTTCCCTACCACACTCATTAATAATAATAATAATGAGTTGATAGAGAGCATTTTTACCCCTTCAGCCCGATAATGTATTTCTCAGTTTATTTAGCTCTGGGGAGACCTTTCTAATCGAGGAAGTTTGATGCAGTGTGTCCTTACTTTCTTAGCTTGAGAGAGAGAGAGAGAGAGAGAGAGAGAGAGAGAGAGAGAGAGAGAGAGAAGCAACATAAAATCGTGAGGACTAGAAAAAAAAATTATGCTGGTGAGGAGAAGTTGTCGATAAATATTGCTATAATACTGAGACTTGTAGGAGGTGAAGGGAAAGGAGGATGTGTAAGGGATATAAAGATGTGCATGGAAAGGATGTGACGGGAAGAAGGATGTGGAAAAGACGGGCAGTTATTTAGAGGAAAGGCAAAAGGAGGGATGGTGTGTAGAGGAAGGGAAGGTGGGCAGTAAGTGTGTAGAAAGCGTACATGTGAACCCCCCCCCCTTACCTGCTGCCTAAGAGCTAACTAACAGACAAAACCACACACAGGCAAGAGAGGCAGAACCCAGGCTAAGCACACACACACACACACACACACACACACACACACACACACACACACACACACACACACACACACAAATGTAGGCTGTAAGTAATTTCTCCAGTGCAGAGTCTTCCAAACTGAGTGTTAGCTTTTGTATGTCAGGCGACTTGTATTTTGATTGTACTGGCGAATTTCTAGCAGTCTATCTATCTGTCTATCTGTCTATTGCCAGTCGCCTCAATCCCTTAAGGGGTGGCCATAAACAAATCGCCTCCATGTCGCCCTGTCCCCCGCCATTTCAATGCCCTGCTCCCAGCTCACACTCCCCTCTCTCATATACCTCTCCACTACATCCCTCCATCTCATCCTTGGCCTCCCCCTCCCTCTCCCCCCCTCCAAGACCATCTTTGTCTATATAAAACCACTGGGCGTTAATCAGCTGGAAATACACTATCGGGCTGAAGGGGTACATTGAGTTGGCTTCTTGTATAGGTATTATATTTGCTGATAGAACCAGGAACCTTGACTGTGCAGACTGGAGGCGTCAGGGTGGTGGGGGTAGGTGAGGCAGTGGGATGTGAGGCAGAGAAGGGTTAAGGAGAGGCAGGGGTGCTGGTGGTAGCAGGTAGGCAGGGGGATGTGAGGCAGAGAAGGGTTAAGGAGAGGCAGGGGTGCTGATGGTAGCAGGTAGGCAGGGGGATGTGAGGCAGAGAAGGGTTAAGGAGAGGCTGGGGTGTCGGTGGTGGCAGGTAGGCAGGGGGGTGTGAGGCAGAGAAGGGTTAAGGAGAGGCAGGGGTGTTGGTGGTAGCAGGTAGGCAGGGGTGTTGGTGTAGCAGGTAGGCAGGGCAGGCTTGGGGAAAGGTAGGGTGGCATGAGTGGAGGGGACAGAGGTGCAGGCGGCAGGGGTGGCGGTACTCAGTGTGTTGGAGGTAAACAAGAGGCAGGGCTGGGTTGGATGTCAGGTGGGGTTGGGTAAGAAGTGTGTCATTTATAGCAACACAATGGCCATCAACGCGTTATAATGACAGCCATAAATAAATCGTACTTATATTTGCATGCTAAATTCCACTGACATCGTTTGGTGTTCAAATAAATGGTACAACACTAAAATAACATGAATTCCAGCCACTTTGCGTAGGGCTTAGGCTGTCAACGGTTATTTCATCGATAATAATACTGCCTTTATAAAATAGTATATCTTCAAATAAGGCCTATTTCTCAACATTTTCCCACACTGGACAGGAAAACGATAGTGGCATTATTTTCTGTTGTATGCATCACAAACGTCGTATATTAATGCAGTGTTAATGTAAAGTTGGATGTTTACACTAATTCCTTAAGACTTATCCGTGAGGCAAGAGTGAAAGCTTTTATACAGTACCTACATTTGCGGTGATTGGCTGCGGGGCCTGACGCCGGAAAGAGATGACATCTGATTGGCTGTGTGACGTCACTACACTACCCACAATGCAATAGCAGACTATAGTCGTTCTATTTTGTGAAGGCAGTTTGGGTGGGGCGCTCTGGGACCTCAGTCTGTTAGCTCTGTTGTCACATCGTCGCCACACGTGTGCTCTCTCTCTCTCTCTCTCTCTCTCTCTCTCTCTCTCTCTCTCTCTCTCTCTCTCTCTCTCTCTCATATTTATATTAACTACTACTAATTTTATTTTCTTTATTTTCTCTCTTGTTTTCGACTTTTTTTCAACACCACCCCTGAGGTAAAAGTCTATAGGTGCGTTGTTTTTTATAGCTCCCATGGCGGGAAACTTACCGAGTTTGACCCGCTCACGCAGGGCTGTCCCTCGTGTCACCACCTGACAACGTCGCAAAAGCAACGCTGACAAGTCTTATGAGATTTATACTATACTATAGCTTTTTTATTGAATTACATCTATACAGAGTGTTTAATATTCATTTACAAGTAGGTACTAGCTTAAAATAGGAGAGTGAGAGAGAGAGAGAGAGAGAGAGAGAGAGAGAGGTGAACACAAATAATTACACGTGTGTCGGCGGCGATGTGACAACAGAGCTAACAGTGTGAGGTCCCAAATCGCACCACCCAAACTGCCTTCATAAAATAGAACGACTGTAGGAGGGCAGGCGCAGGCAAGGAAGTTACCGGTGTTGTTTTTTGTTGGTGTATTTTTGTCAATGTACCAACTTGTGGTGCACTTACACGAGACTATGGGCCACATCAGCGGTGTGAGACAACAGCGAGCTGCCAGAACGAGGCAGCGTGTGTCTAGCAGCACAAATGAACGGGTAAGGCGTGTGAAAATAGCAAGCCTGTGCTGGTGTCAATATGGCAGGTGAGACAGTGTGAGGCGTGAGGTGTGGCTGCATGAACCTGACGCAGTGCCATTGTTTTGTTAATACCAGCAATATAGTTCAGGCACCTTACATAGACAATATAGTTCAGGCACCTTACATAGACAATATAGTTCAGGCACCTTACATAGACAATATAGTTCAGGCACCTTACATAGACAATATAGTTCAGGCACCTTACATAGACAATATAGTTCAGGCACCTTACATAGACAATATAGTTCAGGCACCTTACATAGACAATATAGTTCAGGCACCTTACATAGACAATATAGTTCAGGCACCTTACATAGACAATATAGTTCAGGCACCTTACATAGACAATATAGTTCAGGCACCTTACATAGACGGAAAATGTTATCATGTTGCAGCTAATTTGTTACAGATCAAATAAGACAGAGAATTACATCACTTGTGTAGCATTATATGATTAGCATCGTGTTAACATGTGCCTGTCACCTCCCTTCCTGCTGGAGGGGGGCACCCACCACCATTACCACTGAATCACCTAACCACCACCACCACCACCACCACCACACCATCCATCCATCGCCACCACCTCCACACCATCCATCCATCGCCACCACCTCCACCACACCACCACAACCACCACCACTACACCACCCAACCACCACCACCACCACCACCACCACCACCACCACCACCACCACCACCAAACCACCACCACCACCACACCACCACCACCACCACCACACCACCACCACCACCACCACCACACCACCACCACCACAACCACCACCACACCACCCAACCACAACCACCACCACACCACCCAGCCACCACCACCACCACCACCACACCACACAAACACCACCATCCACCACCACACCATCCATCCACCACCACCACCTCCACCACCACCATCACCACCACTTCGATCCTGAGCTTTTCATTAACGTAATTCACAGCAGTTGTTCAGTGTGTGGGTGTGTGTGTTGTCATTTTATGTTTTTCTAGTTTATTTTCTTGTGTAATTTCTTTCTTAGTAGAGACAAGCTTAGCAAAGACAGTCAGCATATACCGTTGTGTATGATGGTGCATTGGTATAGTGTATTCTGCTGCCTTCATTCTATATCATTGCCAGTGCCCCTCCGCTGGCTAGTATTTCCACGTGACAGGCTTGTGTGGCTTCTCTGCCTCAGGAATTATTAGTCTCCTGCCTGTCACACCGGTCGGGGACTCTAGGTTGGCGCGGTTCCCTCAGTGCGTCAGTCCGTCTACAATTTCGTGTCCGCTCTGTAACTTGTACATGCATCGGCAGATTTTGATGTAACTTCACACAATTGTTGGCCATACCATGAGGGTGTGTTGCGAGCAACAACTGGCCATCTACTCCCAAGGTCAAGGTCACACATGGGGCTCAAACAAGGTCGGGTGCTGTCCGTCTGCAGTTGATTACCCAGCAACTTGTACATGCGTGGACAGATTTTGGTATAACTTGACACAATTGTTCCCCACACCATGAGGGTGTGTGGCGCGGCACAACCAGCCAATCTACTGCCAAGGTTGGGTACATATGTATGGTTATCATGTGGTACACAACAACCAGCCAATCTACTGCCAAGGTTAGGTACATATGTATGGTTATCATGTGGTACACAACAACCAGCCAAACTACTGCCAAGGTTAGGTACATATGTATGGTTATCATGTGGTACACAACAACCAGCCAATCTACTGCCAAGGTTAGGTACATATGTATGGTTATCATGTGGTACACAACAACCAGCCAATCTACTGCCAAGGTTAGGTACATATGTATGGTTATCATGTGGTACACAACAACCAGCCAATCTACTGCCAAGGTTAGGTACATATGTATGGTTATCATGTGGTACACAACAACCAGCCAATCTACTGCCAAGGTTAGGTACATATGTATGGTTATCATGTGGTACACAACAACCAGCCAATCTACTGCCAAGGTTAGGTACATATGTATGGTTATCATGTGGTACACAACAACCAGCCAATCTACTGCCAAGGTTAGGTACATATGTATGGTTATCATGTGGTACACAACAACCAGCCAATCTACTGCCAAGGTTAGGTACATATGTATGGTTATCATGTGGTACACAACAACCAGCCAATCTACTGCCAAGGTTAGGTACATATGTATGGTTATCATGTGGTACACAACAACCAGCCAATCTACTGCCAAGGTTAGGTACATATGTATGGTTATCATGTGGTAGGGGACTTTGTATTGCATGGCAGTACTGAATGTACTTGTTTTCCTTGGTATGATGCATCAGTGTGGAATGTGGCGGGTATGTCCTTGATGGAGGAAAGAGTGGAATGGTTATGTTGAGATATACTCCCTCAAATATGTCAGTTATAACAGTAGCAAGGAAGTGTGGCAGGTATGCTCTTGATGGAGGAAAGAGTGGAATGGTTATGTTGAGATATACTCCCTCAAATATGTCAGATATAACAGTAGCAAGGAAGTGTGGCAGGTATGCTCTTGATGGAGGAAAGAGTGGAATGGTTATGTTGAGATATACTCCCTCAAATATGTCAGTTATAACAGTAGCAAGGAAGTGTGGCAGGTATGCTCTTGATGGAGGAAAGAGTGGAATGGCTATGTTGAGATATACTCCCTCAAAGAGTGGAATGGTTATGTTGAGATATACTCCCTCAAATTATGTCAGATATAACAGTAGCAAGGAAGTGTGGCGGGTATGCCCTTGATGGAGGAAAGAGTGGAATGGTTATGTTGAGATATACTCCCTCAAATTATGTCAGATATAACAGTAGCAAGGAAGTGTGGCGGGTATGCCCTTGATGGAGGAAAGAGTGGAATGGTTATGTTGAGATATACTCCCTCAAAGAGTGGAATGGTTATGTTGAGATATACTCCCTCAGATATGTCAGCTATAACAGTAGGAAGGAAGTGTGGCAGGTATGCTCTTGATGGAGGAAAGAGTGGAATGGTACTGTTGAGATATACTCCCTCAAATATGTCAGATATAACAGTAGGAAGGACAGAGGCAGCGCTGTTGTGGCCACACTGGTGCTGCCACTGGCTGCAGTAACCATGTTGTGCCGCCGCCTTCGTCCACGCCTCTCTTTTACCAGGTGTCCTGCTGCTGTGTAGTCTATACAACCACCAGTTTTAGTTAGACTGTCTAATTAGTGCCGCCCCAGCCTTTCACCCCGTCCTCCTACACGTATCTCTAGTAGTGGGTACCAGACAGGCGATGTGTAGGGGTTTACTGAGGCAGACAGCCTACACTACAGAGGTGTGTGTGTGTGTGTGTGTGTGTGTGTGTGTGTGTGTGTGTGTGTGTGTGTGTGTGTGTGTGTGTGCGTGTGTGCGCGCGCCTGCCTGCCTGCCTAGTCTAAGTGGCCTGGTACATATACAGATGTATTGTGCGTATCACACGGTAATTTTCTCTCTTTAACATGTATGTTTATATGTTTATGCCATTAACAGTGTAAGATAAACAACATGGAAAATAAATCGCTGAGGAAAATGCGTCACGGTGTCCGAACTGCTAATAAGGTGCTATAAATCAGTCATCTTGCAGTCCTTTAAGCATCTCTGTTGCTACTCATCCTCTCGCTCTCGTCAGTCCAAGCCGCCGCCCCTCATGGCCTCATTCTTGGCCTCCCTCTCCTCATTCTTTAGTCACTTGCACGTGTGGATGTGGATGTGATAGAAAACGTTAGGAGAAATACACAGGTGGTTTGGCCATATGGAGAGGATGGAGAGCGAGAGACTAACGAGGAGAGTGTGTGAGTGAGGTGGAGGGGGGGAGAGGGAGGGAAAGGCCAAGGATGAGATGGAGGGATGGAGTGGAGAGGTATATGAGGGAGGGGGGTGTGGGCCGAGAGGAGAGCATTGAAATGATGGGGGACAGGGCGACATGGAGGAGATTTATTTGTGGCCACCCCTTACGGGATTGATGTATGTGGCAGTAGATAGATAGATAGGCGTGTATACCCATTCAACGCTAATGGGTTCTCCAGTATGAGGAAAATGGTGATGGCTTTGGTAATTAACGGGGCAGGTGTGACGAGGAGGCACCAGCTTGGCTCAGGTAATGGCCGGAAATGTTAGCGCTTTACCTTGCCTGTATACTCTCTCTCTCTCTCTCTCTCTCTCACACACACACACACACACACACACACACACACACAATGCTTTGGACCACAGCTTTGCCTAATGCCTGCGTGTTGAATTGTTCTTCCCGCCAAAATTCAGGCCAGTTTACGACAAAGGCGATTTTCATGTAATAACACGCCAGAAATATACCTAATAGCGGGAGAGAGAGAGAGAGAGAGAGAGGAGGGAAGGAGAAAAATTTAAACGTGTGTGTGTGTGTGTGTGTGTGTGTGTGTGTGTGTGTGTGTGTGTGTGTGTGTGTGTGTGTGTGTGAGAAGAGAGAGAGAGAGAGAGAAAGGAAGGAGGAAAATCTAAACGTGTGTGTGTGTGTGTGTGAGAGAGAGAGAGAGAGAGAGAGAGAGAGAGAGAGACAAAAAATAGTCACCGGACTGAGAGGGTTAAGGGTGGTATTCTGAGAGGCTGGATATTTCGTAACTGCTCCTCCTTAGCGGCTTATTTTGCACTTTACACCTCAGTAATATTTTGCATGTTATTGACAAAAACCATGTCGGTATTAAAACGATGCAAATGGCCTTCAGGAGAATGGTAATGTGTAATGTACGGGATAAATGGCTTAGGAAAAGGTGCTACGAAGCCCGCTAGTAGATGCCAGTGTAAGGCAGCTCTGTGATACCGCTGATAAGGCTCATATCCCAGAGATAAGCGATGGAGCACACAACGAGGCAGAAAAATGGCTTAACACAAAAGCAAGAGGCTGTCGGCCGGCGCCAAGGTTTGAAAATATCGTCCTTCATATGGGAGATTTCGTAGCACCACTTCCTCGGTAATTTATGTTGCATATTACATTTTAATATTGATATTCATGTAATTTACCACTTTTAAAATCGACGTAGATTCCATTTATAACATACTGGAGGATTTTATGGTTATATGTACAAAGTAATCGCCGAGGAAGAGACGCTACGGAATCTCCAAGGCCTATATGAGAGATTACGGCTGAAGGTTTAATGTCGGCACGACTGCAAGTCAGAGTAACTTAGAAGAGAATATTAAGGTGTTTGGTGCAAAATAAATCGCTGAAGAAGAGGTGTTACGGAATGATCAAAGTTAGTTGGAAATTAATCCGTAATATCGCTGGAATGGTAGCATTCGCATCACCTTTTCCTTAGCGATTCATTTTCAAATTAGGCCTTTCTGTTGGCTTGTATGATATTTATACTTTGCTAATACCGCCACAGGTTGCATCAATCGCACACAAGAGGATATTAAGGTAGAGTGTGCAAAATAGTTCGCCGAGAAGGAAATGTTACGAAATCTCCTTTATGAGAGATTACGGCTTAAATTTAAGTCTCGGCACAGTTGCCTCAGTAACCTACAATAGAATATTAAGGTGTAATGTGCACAATAAATCGCTGAGGAAGAGGTGTTACGAAGCCTCCCAAGTCGGGGTTGAAAATGAAGCCGTTATCTCGTTGAAATGGAAGGATTCTTAGCATCTTTTCCTGAGCAGTTTATTTTGCATATTACACCTTGCTGTCCTCTGTGACGTTATATATATTTTTTAATACAGTCGTAGTTTGTATTAACACCATATTAGAGGATATTAAGGTGTAGCAGGAAAAATAAATCGCCGAGGAAGGGATATTACGAAGCCTCCAAGAAGTGTCCGAGAAAACGGTTGAATTTCGAGTTGGTGATTTTGTGGTTTTATGTTGTGTGTAAATATCTGACGTTATTGACAGTATTGTTGGAAGGTTTTTGTTCAGTTTTTAAACCGCCTAAATCACAGTATACATATATGAGTGTAGTGCAGGAGTGCTGATGGGTGAATTTCTGCGTTTGTGTGTGTGTGTGTGTGTGTGTGTGTGTGTGTGTGTGTGTGTAGGGAAAAAGTACCAAGTCGGGGAGAAATATTAGTCGAGGGAAAATGCAGCAGACAGGGAAAAGGATGGCTTAGGGGAAAGTCATGGCAGGAAAGAAGGCTGGAGGAGGAAACGCTTGTCGCTGAGGGAAAAGTGAAGCCGAGGAAAAGATGTAGCGGGAAAAAATATTGTTTAGGGAATAAATTAGTGCAGGAAAAACTACAGTATTTGTGAGGGAAAACGGCCGTTAGGGAAAATATATATCCCTTTGATGACAGCTGAGAGAGAGAGAGAGAGAGAGAGAGAAAGTGTATCATCACCTTCATTACCGTCATCACCATCATCACCTTCATCATCACCATCATCATCATCATCATCATCATCATCATCATCATCATCACATCATTATATCCTGACCTGTATTTTTCTATTTAAATAATAATAATAAAAATAATAATAATAATAATAATAATATACCGTCAGCATCAAAATTCCACAGTTTTATGGACTCTCTCTCTCTCTCTCTCTCTCTCTCTCTCTCTCTCTCTCTCTCTCTCTCTCTCTCTCTCTCTCTCCTCCGCGGCCGGCCTGCCGCCGCCACAACAATCGCGCGGCTAAACAAACACACAATATATTCACCTGTTTTGTCTTTTTCCTCTTCGTGTTTAGTATTTTTCTTGTTATTTTTCCTGTTCTCTTTTTTCCTCTTTTGTTTTTCTTTCCTTGTCGCCTTTTCTTGTGTCATTTATTCTTTTTTCTTAGCTTAACCCTTTTTCAGCCAGGACGTCTCCAGTGTTCAATTTGCTACGCCAAGAAAATTGTCTTAAAACTTTGAACTGAAAGGGTTAATGAGAACTGTACTACGCCATTACAGTGTTTGGAATAATATTATGGTTTGATGATTTTTTATGATTGTCTCTAGAATTATTGAAAAAATGATGACGATGGTGATGGTGATGATGTCGATGATGGTGATGGTGATGATGATGGTGATGGTGATGATAGTGATGGTGATGGTGATGGTGATGGTGTTGTTGATGATGGTGATGATGATGATGATGATGATGGGATGGTGATGATGATGATGGTGATAATGGTGATGATGATGATGACGATAGTAATGATGATGTGAAGATGATAGTGATGATGATGATGGTGATGGTGATGATGCTGATAATGATGATGGTAGTAATGATGATGAACGTGATGGTGATGATGATGATGATAATGAAGATGATAGTGATGGTGATGATGATAGTAATGGTGATGATGGTGATGGTGATGATGATAGTGATGGTGATGATGGTGATGGTGATGATGATGGTGATGGTAATGATGATAGTGATGGTGATGATGATGAAGATGATGGTGATGCTGATGATGATCATGATAGTAATGATGATGATGAAGGTGATGATAATGGTGATGATGGTGATGAAGGTGATGATATATAATGGTGATGATGATGATGATGGTGATGGTGGTGATGGTAATGATGAACATGATGGTGATGCTGATGACGATGATGATAGTAATGATGATGATGATGGTGATGATGATAGTAATGATGATGATGGTGATGCTGATGATGATGGTGATGATTGTGATGATGGTAATAATGATGATTGTGATGATGGTGATGGTAATGATGATAGTGATGGTGATGATGGTGATGCTGATGATGATCATGATAGTAATGATGATGATGATGATGGTAATAATGATGATGGTGACGATGGTGATGGTGATGGTGATGATGATGATAGTAATGATGATGATGATGGTGATGGTGATGATGCTAGTGATGATGATGATGATGATGGTGATGATGATGGTGATGATGTCGATGATGATGATGGTGATAATGATTACGACGACGATGATGATGATGATGGTGATGATGATGGTGATGATGATGATGTCGATGATGATGATGGTGATAATGATGACGACGACGATGATGATGATGATGGTGATGATGATGATGATGATGATGGGACTGATGATGGCGATGGTGATGGTGATGGTGACGATGACAGTGATGGTGATGATGGTGCCGATGGTGGTGATGATGATGTTGATGCTAATGAATATGATAGTGATGGCGATGGTGATGATGATATTGATGGTGATGGGTATGATGATGAAGATGATGGTGATAGTGATGCTGATGATGATAATGATGATGGTAGTAATGATGATGAACGTGATGGTGATGATGATGATGATAATGAAGATGATAGTGATGGTGATGATGGTGATGGTGATGATAATGAAGATGATGATGGTGATGATGAGAGTGATGTGATGGTTATGATGATAATGATGGTGATGATGAGAGTGATGGTGATGGGTATGATGATGATGGTGATGGTGATGATGATAGTGATGGTGATGATGATGGTGATGATGGTGATGGTAATAATGATGGTGATGATGGTGATGCTGCTGCTGCTGCTGATAGTAATAATGATGATGATGGTGATGATGATGTGATGATTGTGATAGTGATGATGATAGTGATGGTGATGATGATGATGATGACGATAGTAATGATGATGGTGATGATGATGATGATAGTAATGATGATGTGATGATGATGGTGAGAAGGAGGAGAAGTGAAGGAGACTGGTCCTCGTTGTGAAGGGGTTAATGTAATACTAGAAATGATATACAAAATATGCATTACTGTGTGTACATTTAGTAATATTGTGTGCACATTTATCGTGTGTACATTTATTAGTATTGTGTGCACATTTATCGTGTGTACATTTATTAATATTGTGTGCACATTTATCGTGTGTACATTTATTAATATTGTGTGCACATTTATCGTGTGTACATTTAGTAATATTGTGTGCACATTTATCGTGTGTACATTTATTAGTATTGTGTGTACATTTATCGTGTGTACATTTAGTAATATTGTGTGCACATTTATCGTGTGTACATTTATTAGTATTGTGTGTACATTTATCGTGTTGTGTGTACATTTATTAATATTGTGTGCACATTTATCGTGTGTACATTTATTAGTATTGTGTGCACATTTATCGTGTGTACATTTAGTAATATTGTGTGCACATTTATCGTGTGTACATTTATTAGTATTGTGTGTACATTTATCGTGTTGTGTATACATTTAGTAATATTGTGTGCACATTTATCGTATAGTATTGTGTGCACATTTATCGTGTGTACATTTATTAGTATTGTGTGTACATTTATCGTGTTGTGTGTACATTTAGTAATATTGTGTGCACATTTATCGTGTGTACATTTATTAGTATTGTGTGTACATTTATCGTGTTGTGTGTACATTTAGTAATATTGTGTGCACATTTATCGTGTGTACATTTATTAGTATTGTGTGTACATTTATCGTGTTGTGTGTACATTTAGTAATATTGTGTGCACATTTATCGTGTGTACATTTATTAGTATTGTGTGTACATTTATCGTGTTGTGTGTACATTTAGTAATATTGTGTACACATTTATCGTGTGTACATTTAATAGTATTGTGTGTACATTTATCGTGTGGTGTGTACATTTAGTAATATTGTTTTTTTATACCGGCACAAATTTGGTATCTGACAAATGCTGCAACTTGGTACTTACTGCACTGCAACTATGTATTGCATCTGCCTCCTTATTATTATTATTATTATTATTATTATTATTATTATTATTGTTACTATTATTATTGTATTGTTGTTGTTGTTGTTTTGATTATGATTTTTTGGCATTCCCTCCGTCTGACACAAAAATATTTCTTAATCGTCTTTTGAGCTATTATTATTATTATTATTATTATTATTATTATTATTATTGTTGTTGTTGCTGTTGTTCTTTTAATTTTGATTTTCTGACCTTCCGTCTGGGGTTTAAAAATACGTCTTCTTCGTCATCTCTGCTGTTATCATTATTTTTATTATTATTATTATCACTTCTCAGCATTATTATTGTCAGCATTGCTTCCATGTGCCACCAAAACAGTGCATTCAGTTGCAAGCCAGCAATCCCAGCCTGTCAGTACCGTAGGCCATAACTTCATCCACTCCTTTCCAAAGTTGACATTCTCTCTCCTTAGTACACATGTAGCCCAGCCAGCGCACTGTAGCCTCAGCAGGTTTGGTTTATTTGACTTCCTGCCACGATTGCCCTTCCCTGGCCAACCATTTCTTTTCCTTTAGTACAAGATGGCTGGAGAGAGACTGTGTTGACATGGAGGCAGTGGAAGGCAGGAGCAGGAGCAGGAGGAGGAGGAGGAATGATAGTTTGAGAATAAGGGGAGTGAGAGTGAAGAGGGAAGAGGAGGAGGAAGACAAGACGAGAAGAGATTAGATGAAGAGGAGGAGGAGGAGGAGGAGTGAAGTGTAGGGTGTAGGGGAAGAAAGAGATGATGGAAGAGAGAGGAGGTACAAGAGGAGGGGAAGGAAGGCAAGATGGAAGAGTGAGAGTTGACGAAGAGGAGTGGGAAGAGAGAGAGAGAAATAAGAGGCGGAAGAGAAGAAAATGATCGAGGAGGAGGAGGAGGAAGAGGAGGAGGAGGAGGAAGAGAAGGAGGAGGGGGAGGGGGAGTAAAACGAGTAAGTTCAAAGAGAGGAAGAAGAAAGAGAAAATGGAAGAGGAGGAGGGAAGGAGGAAGAGTTTAAACTGTGAATAGTGTGGAGAGAGAGAGAGAGAGAGAGAGAGAGAGTGGTAGACAGACAAAAAAAAATTATCACCGGACTGAGAGGGTTAAGTGTGGTATTCTGAGAGGCTGGATATTTGGTAACTGCTGTTCCTTAGCGATTTATTTAGCACATTACACCTCAGTATTATTGTACATGTTATTGACACAAACCATGTGGGTATTACAACGCTACAAATGGCCCACAGGAGTCAGTTAGTTAGGTTATATTTAGCACATTACACCTCAGTATTATTGTACATGTTATTGACACAAACCATGTGGGTATTACAACGCTACAAATGGCCTACAGGAGTCAGTTAGTTAGGTTATATTTAGCACATTACACCTCAGTATTATTGTACATGTTATTGACACAAACCATGTGGGTATTACAACGCTACAAATGGCCTACAGGAGTCAGTTAGTTAGGTTATATTTAGCACATTACACCTCAGTATTATTGTACATGTTATTGACACAAACCATGTGGGTATTACAACGCTACAAATGGCCTACAGGAGTCAGTTAGTTAGGTTATATTTAGCACATTACACCTCAGTATTATTGTACATGTTATTGAAACAAACCATGTGGGTATTACAACGCTACAAATGGCCTACAGGAGTCAGTTAGTTAGGTTATATTTAGCACATTACACCTCAGTATTATTGTACATGTTATTGACACAAACCATGTGGGTATTACAACGCTACAAATGGCCTACAGGAGTCAGTTAGTTAGGTTATATTTAGCACATTACACCTCAGTATTATTGTACATGTTATTGACACAAACCATGTGGGTATTACAACGCTACAAATGGCCTACAGGAGTCAGTTAGTTAGGTTATATTTAGCACATTACACCTCAGTATTATTGTACATGTTATTGACACAAACCATGTGGGTATTACAACGCTACAAATGGCCTACAGGAGTCAGTTAGTTAGGTTATATTTAGCACATTACACCTCAGTATTATTGTACATGTTATTGACACAAACCATGTGGGTATTACAACGCTACAAATGGCCTACAGGAGTCAGTTAGTTAGGTGTGATTCCTGCCTCTGTATTTACTTAGTATGGACACGGCAGGAGGAAGGCCGTCAGGGTGGACTGCCAGTTGAATTACTGGGGTGGATATGGAGGGGGAGGGTACGAGGATACAGAATTACTGGGTGGATATGGAGGGGGAGGGTACGAGGATACAGAATTACTGGGGGGGATATGGAGGGGGAGGGTGGGGATATACAGAAATACTGGGGTGGATATGGAGGGGGAGGGTACGAGGATACAGAATTACTGGGGGGGATATGTAGGGGGAGGGTACGAGGATACAGAATTACTGGGGGGGATATGGAGGGGGAGGGTACGAGGATACAGAATTACTGGGGTGGATATGGAAGGGGAGGGTGGGGATATACAGAAATACTGGGATGGATATGGAGGGGGAGGGTACGAGGATACAGAATTACTGGGGTGGATATGGAGGGGGAGGGTACGAGGATACAGAAATACTGGGAGGGATATGGAGGGGGAGGGTACGAGGATACAGAATTACTGGGGTGGATATGGAGGGGGAGGGTACGAGGATACGAATTACTGGGGTGGATATGGAGGGGGAGGGTACGAGGATACAGAATTACTGGGGTGGATATGGAGGGGGAGGGTGGGGCTATACAGAATTACTGGGGTGGATATGGAGGGGGAGGGTGGGGCTATACAGAATTACTGGGGTGGATATGGAGGGGGAGGGTACGAGGATACAGAATTACTGGGGGGGAATGGCTATGGAGGGGGAGGGTGGGGGGGACACAGCATGGAGGGGGGGCTGGGGTGAGGGACAGGCCTGGGGTGGGGCACAGGGCTGGGGTGGGGCACAGGGCTGGGGTGGGGCACAGGGCTTGGGTGGGGCACAGGGCTGGGGTTGGGGACAGGGCTGGGGTGGGGCACAGGGCTGGGGTGGGGGACAGGGCTGGGGTGGGGCACAGGGCTGGGGTGGGGGACAGGGCTGGGGTGGGGGACAGGGCTGGGGTGGGGGACAGGGCTGGGGTGGGGCACAGGGCTGGGGTGGGGCACAGGGCTGGGGTGGGGCACAGGGCTGGGGTGGGGCACAGGGCTGGGGTGGGGCACAGGGCTGGGGTGGGGCACAGGGCTGGGGTGGGGGACAGGGTACCACCTCGGCAGGTGTATCAAAGGCAGACATTCTTGTGACGAGTCTGCCTGGCAGGGCAGAGCGACGGGCTGCAGTGGCGGGGCAGTCCAGCAGACAGTGGTTGGGAGGCCAGTCTTCAGGTTGGTGACGGTGGGGCAGGTTCAGGATTCCTGCCTGCTGTTTGAAACAAGCAGGCCAGCCCAGCCGTAGGCGACGCAGGCGCACCATGAGCGAGTTGGGTGTGCAGGGTGGGGCGGAGAGGGGCTGGTAGGTGGCAGCTCTTGCATACCATGTTGCACAGCGTGAGCCTCTGCAACTCGTGCTGTGATAGACTGAGCCTGGAGGTGTTGGCTGTGGCTCTGTGTTTGATGTGAGAGGCTGGTCTTGAGGGGGAAGGTGATGGCAGGCAGGCTGGTTGCTGAACCAGCGGCGGCGTTGGCTCGCTTGTTGCCTGAGATGCCCACGTGGCCAGGCAGCCAGTGGAGGTAAATTTCTCCTCCACTCTGTGAGATGGAGTCAGCCACAGCTGTGACTGAGGTCAGCAGACTCCCATTGTTACTGAAGTGTGGTGCTGGTAGGCCGTGCAGAGACGAGGGTCGGTGTGTGTGTGGTGTTGGCTGGCAAGTGTGGTGCTGGTAGGCCGTGCAGAGACGAGGGTCGGTGTGTGTGTGGTGTTGGCTGGCAAGTGTGGTGCTGGTAGGCCGTGCAGAGACGAGGGTCGGTGTGTGTGTGGTGTTGGCTGGCGTGCCTGACGGCGCCTGGGACAGCCACAAGCTCCGTCTCGTATGCAGAGGCTCTGGAGGGGAGCCGCCAGGACTCGACACGGCCTTCACTGACGCAGTGCAGCACCTGCTGACCCCTCAGCAGTGACTGACCCGTCGGTGAAGTATTCGGCTGTGCCTGGGGTCCAGAGTGATGCAGTTCTCCTTATGCCATCCTGTGGTAGGAGGGCAGCTGAGGTGCTCCAGGGCAGGCGTGGGAGGGGGCAACACTGGATGGCAGGGGCAGCCATGGGGGTGAGGGCGTGTAGGCAGGGTCAGGGGGGTCAGGGCCTGCCTGACAGGCGTCGGCAATGTTAAGGTGATGAATGATACTGGCAGTGGTGGGTGGCCAGTCCTGCCTTGCATGAGGGTTAGGAAGCCTCTCCAGGCAGCGCTGCAGCACCATACAAACAGGCAGGTGTGGCCTGAGTCTGCAATGCTGAGCAGAAACCGCTGTCGCTCGACTCCAGATTCTGTGCTGAAGGAAGGTAAAGCCACTCCTGGAGGGGCGGGAGGCAGGGGTAGCGGTGGTGGTGGTGGCAGGGAGCTGAGTGGTGGCAGTGTCAGTCATCACAGGCTGGGGTGGAAGGGGGTCTGCAGAGATGGTGTGAGTGGTGGCAGGGTCAATGTCATCACTGGCTGGGGTGGAAGGGGGTCTGCAGAGATGGAGTCACAGCAGGAGGTGTGGTGCCTCTCTGTACCAGGGCAGGTGGCTGTGTGGTGGTGCAGGAGCTGTGCTGGGGGTGCAGCGAGGTGCCGTGGCTGCGGCAGTAGCGGGGCGCCCTGGCTTAGTGATGAGAGAGCTGGGCTTGGAGGAGGAGGTGGAGGCAGCGGTGGTGGTGGGTTTCCCCGCACGCGTTGTGGTGGAGGTGGAGGGACGAGGACTGGCAGGCTTGGCAGCCGGAGGGTGAGGACTGAGGGCGGCAAGGACCGTGAGGGAGGGCACGCTATTTTTGCATGGAATTTCCATTTTCCTAGTATTTTCAGTGTACTTCATTTTAATTTGACCTTCATTTCTGTCGGAAATCACTCGTTTTTGAGTTACACCCCCCCACCCTCAATGTTTCACTGTTGAACAGGAGGTTCTGGCAGGTTGGATTACGCAAAAACGAGTGATTTCCGACAGAAATGAAGGTCAAATTCAAATGAATTACACTGAAAATACTGGGAAAATGAAAATTCCATGCAAAAGCCTAACCTTGTTGAAATAAACCTAACCTAACCATACTTAAACCGGTAAATTTTTACAAGTGGACAATACACCCCCTAGGTAGTGCAATATATTTTTCTGGCAGTTTTTGATGCGATATCGAATGTTTCTGACCTTCATTTTCGTCGGAAATGCCTCATTTCCCCTCTTTTCCAATCATGAACTTTGGACAAGTAGGTGAAATCAAGCATTTTCCCAAAAAAGTGAAGTAAAAAACAACTCAAATCGCATCAAAAAACCACAGAAAAATATAGTTCTAAGCTTCTTATCGACCTCGTGTTTCCTAACTGGGGGGCTTCGCCCCCCAGACCCCCCAGCCTGGCCGTGTTTCCTAACTGAGGGGCTCTGTCCCCCAGACCCCCCTGACATTAACCTAACCTAACCTAACCTATCCTAGGGGAATGCTTACCTAGAGATACGTTGGTCCAGAACGAGAGTCGTCCGTTTCTTGGTTTTTGCTTATTTTTTGTACCGACCACGTCAGTACCACAGATGTTTGTCCTTTCTTAATTTACTCGGTTCCTGACAGTCTGGGCAATAAACTTCCAAAGGTAATACACCGTGCCCTATAAGAAACTCAATAGCCTCCTCACTCGCGTCTTTTCTTGGTCTTATTCAAATAAAAAAGTATGCCTGCACCGCCAGATCTTGTCTTTTTCTCTAAAAACTAAGTCTGTATTATGTTCTGGGCACTTTGGAACTGTAGATCTAATTACTCCATGGTCTTTCAAGAACGATATGGCACTATCTTCGTTTTCATAAAACGTAGCGAAAGCTTTCATGTAATTTAACTCGCACCAATTACAGACCGCCATAGCGCAATGACTTAGTTCAGGGGACTGACGAAGTTTCAAAATTTGAAATTCAAGGGGAAATGAAAAGGATGCACTTGATTGGCTATTGTCTGTTAAATGTGATTGGTTGAAGCCGACTTACATGCCCAGTTCCACCCACGCAGCGGTAACGCACGTACTAACACACACCCTACCCTTGCTAACGCACGCACGAACACACATAATATCCTAGCCTCCACTCCGTCAATATGTCCGTCCGCCTCTGTCAGGTACATTAGTTAGTGGTTAATTAAACTAGTAAAATGAAATTTGCGTCGGGTAGGACACACACTGCGTTGCTAAGTATCATATTCAAAGTTAGATAATGGAAGAAAATGTGCCCGGTGCCGTACGGGAGTAATTATACAATAATACCATATATATATATATATATATATATATATATATATATATATATATATATATATATATATATGTGTGTGTGTGTGTGTGTGTGTGTGTGTGTGTAATTTGTTTATTTATTTATTTACTTACCCCTTCATTAACATACATGTGTATACATACATACACACACATACCTGTACACACGTACATAAGTAATGCACACATGAACATAGGTAGCCTATATGTATCTATATATATGCATAAGACAGAATGAATAAATAAACTAAAACAAACAATAATCAGCAAGCAATGCGGCGGTTCCCTACAGTGGCGGGGGCCTGACCCCCTTCCCTCTAGAGGGCGTCGAAGGAGACCCCGTCACTGCCCCGTGAGGGATTTGCCTATCCTAGCCCTAACAGAGCCTGCCCTTCCCGCCTCCTATAACCAGGCCTCTAAGGACCCCCCTCATGGCAGTGCCCTAACGACACCCCCTCAGGGTTCGGCTTGGTACTAGGGCAGGGACTCTAAGTGGCAGACAGGAAGGCCAGCTGACACAGCAGCAGAAGAGCAGCGTGGTGAGACTCAGCACAAGTCACACAAGTCGCTGTGAAAGTGGTCGGGCCAGCAGCAATAATAAAGTCTACGGAGATGTCAACCCAGGTTTCACTGTCTCGGTGACTGGGGCAGCGGTAGGACCATCGCAACTGCTGGACCGGAACTGACGAGAGAGATGCATACAGGAGAATCAGGGCTTCCATAAGTTCCACTCATCTTACCCTAGAGTCAAGTCACTTTTACCCTATATTTCTATGTTTTACCCTAAACAGTTGGCAGCATTGACTTCGATTATATATATATATATATATATATATATATATATATATATATATAAAGAAAAAGGCAAATTGGATGAAAAATGCAAAGAACTCCATAGTTTTTATTTAAAGAAAAAAAACAATTTACATAAGTAAAAGGCACTCTGGATGAAGTATGTAAAGAATTCCATATATCTGATTGAAAGAAAACAAAAATAAAGTAAGAATAAACAAGTCTCTCTATGTTTTATCTCATTTCCATTAGAAACCCATTTCTGGTTTAATCAGAACACACATCTGAGCTAGTCACGCCAAACCGTTTCGGAATTAATCGTGGTGCGCAATTTGAAATTTTAGTTTTGTGTTCATTTCTACTGTATAATAGGTTTGCCTAATATTCTTATTTTTCAACTGATTGTGATACATATTTTGATTGCATTTTGGCTAAAAATTACCCTAAAAGTACCCTATGCTATGCAATACCCTAAACACTATCCTAGAAGGGGTCTGATTACCCTCGTTTAGGGTATTTTACCCTAAAATGGAAGCCCTGAGGAGAATGTTGATGTGTAATGGACGGGATAAATCAAAGCAAGTGTAAGGCAGCTGTATGATACCGCTGATAAGGCTTAAATCCCAGACATAAGCGATGGCGGCACACAGACGAGCCATAAATTGGAATAACACAAAAGGAAGAGGCTGTCGCTTTGGGCTCGGCGCCAAGTTTTGAAAATATCCGCCTTCATATGGGAGATTTCGTAGTACCACTTCCTCGGTTATTTATTTTGCATATTATATTTCAATATTGATTTTCATATTATCTCACACTTTTATAATCGACGTAGATTCCATTTATAACATACTGGAGGATTTTATGGTATATGCGCCAAGTAATCGCCGAGGAAGACACACTGCGGAATCTCCAAGTCAATTTCGGTTTGAGCTTTAATGTCGGCACAATTTCAAGTCAGAGTAACATAGAAGAGAATATTAAGGTGTTTGGTGCAAAATAAATCGCTGAAGAAGAAGTGTTACGGAACGATCAGAATTAGTTGAAAATTAATCCGTAATATCGCTGGAATGGTGGCCTTCGCAACAGTTTTTCCTTAGCGATTCATTTTCAAATTAGGCCTTTCTGTTGGCTTGTATGATATTTATACTTTGCTAATACCGCCACAGGTTGCATCAATCGCACACAAGAGGATATTAAGGTAGAGTGTGCAAAATAGTTCGCCGAGAAGGAAATGTTACGAAATCTCCTTTATGAGAGATTACGGCTTAAATTTAAGTCTCGGCACAGTTGCCTCAGTAACCTACAATAGAATATTAAGGTGTAATGTGCACAATAAATCGCTGAGGAAGAGGTGTTACGAAGCCTTCCAAGTCGGGATTGAAAATTAAGCCGTTATCTCGTTGACATGGAAGGATTCTTAGCATCTTTTCCTGAGCCATTTATTTTGCATATTACACCTTGCTGTCCTCTGTGACGTTATATATATTTTTTAATACAGTCGTAGTTTGTATTAACGCCATATTAGAGGATATTAAGGTACAGCAGGAAAAATAAATCGCCGAGGAAGGGATATTACGAAGCCTCCAAGAGGTGTCCGAGAAAACGGTGGAATTTCGAGTTGTTTTTGTTTGTTTATATTTATGTGTAAATATGTGACGTTACTGACAGTATTGTTGGAAGGTTTTTGAAGTGTTTAAGCTGCCTAAATCACCATATATATGAGTGTAGTGCAGCAGCGCTGATGGGTGAATTATTACATGTGTATTTCACCGAGTCGGTCAGGATCACGTGATGGTCGTGATCATCAGCTTTTACCCTCCCAGAAGAGAGCTGAGAGCTGATATAGTCCGATCTAAGGGCAAAGCCTTGACCTTTACACATGCACACACCCATCCCCTTGCTCAAGGGGGATAGTAACCACCCACTTCGTCAGTGAAACTTTTGCATCCCGAACAAGGCGCGAACCCCCGACTCAGATGCTAAGCAATGGCGTTACCACTGAGCCAGCGAACGGTGTGTGTGTGTGTGTGTGTGTGTGTGTGTGTGTGTGTGCCAAATTCTGTAATACCTAGGATCGTGTGTGTGTGTGTGTGTGTGTGTGTGTGTGTGTGCCAAATTCTGTAATACCTAGGATCGTGTGTGTGTGTGTGTGTGTGTGTGTGTGTGTGTGTGTGTGTGTGTGCCAAATTCTGTAATACCTAGGATCGTGTGTGTGTGTGTGTGTGTGTGTGTGTGTGTGTGTGCCAAATTCTGTAATACCTAGGATCGTGTGTGTGTGTGTGTGTGTGTGTGTGTGTGTGCCAAATTCTGTAATACCTAGGATCGTGTGTGTGTGTGTGTGTGTGTGTGTGTGTGTGTTCTCACCTTCCTTTTTTTTTTTACACACAATACATAGAGGAGGAAAAACAATGGAAATAAATTTTTCTAAAAGTCGTTGTTGTTAAAGGCCTCGTCCATTCCTAAAATATTTATACCAACTGGATGTAAATATAAGTGGATTACATGTTTGTGGTAAGCAACTGACAGCAAGTGAATTATTCCCTCTTCTTTCCTTCCTCGTCTTCCCACCTTCCTTCTTCTTCCTTCCTTCCTCGTCTTCCCTCCTTCCTTCTTCCTTCTTCTTCCTTCCTTCCTCGTCTTCCTTCTTCCTTCTTCCTTCTTCTTCCTTCCTCGTCTTCCCACCTTCCTACCTTCCTTCTTCTTCCTTCCTTCCTCGTCTTCCCACCTTCCTTCCCATTCCTTCTTCGTTCTTTTCTTCATCCTCTTCCCTCCCTCTCCTCCTCCTCCTCCTCTCTCCCTTCTTCCCTCCCTCACCATTTTTCTCCTTCGCTCCTTCCCAATCTTCCTTCATCCTTTCACCCTCCTTCCCCCTTTTCACTTCCCTCCTCCCTCTCCTCCTCTCGTCTTTCCATTCCCCTTCCTCTCTTCCTGTCTTCCTCTCCTCCTCTCGTCTTTCCACTCGTCTTCCTGTCTTCCTGTCTTCCTCTCCTCCTCTCGTCTTTCCACTCGTCTTCCTCTCTTTCTTGGTTTTGTAACTACCTCTATTCTCTCTCTCTCTCTCTCTCTCTCTCTCTCACACACACACACACACACACACACACACACACACACACACACACACACACGCGCACACACCGCTCGCTGGTGCAGTGGTAACGTTCTCGCTTGCCAACTGGTGGACGGGAGTTCGCGCCTCGCTCAGGTTGCGAAAAGTTTCACTGACGAAGTGGGTGGTTACTGTCCCCATTGAGCAAGGGGACGGGTGTGTGCGTGTGTGAAGGTCACAGCCTTGCCCTTAGATCGGACTACATGAGCTCTCAGCTCCCTTCCGGGAGGGTAAAAGCTGACGATCACGACCATCAAGTGATCCTGATCGACCCGGTGAATTACACACACACACACATTCTGAGGATGACTTAATACACCTGTCTGGACCTCATTAGTGATGTGGCAGGTAAGAAGAGGGATATCTCTCTCTCTCTCTCTCTCTCTCTCTCTCTCTCTCTCTCTCTCTCTCAACTAAGAACCAACGTAGATTGAAAGAAAGAAGAGTATAAAGGATGAGAGAGAGAGAGAGAGAGAGAGAGAGAGAGAGAGATGATGTAGTGTGAGGTGTGAGAGGCTGTGGCAGAGAGGTCAGTAGGGCCGTTCCTAAATTATACGGAAGTCAGAAACCAAGGACCGTTCTCGGAGTAACAAAGGGACCGTTCCTGAAATATAAGAAAATAAGAAGGAAGGAGGGAAGGAAGGAAGGGCTTAAGGAAAGGTGGCTTAGCAGCGTCAAGGCGCCCCGTGGCTGTGTGGCACTAAGGCTGGCGTGTAAATGGTGTAAGGGATAAAAGGTGAAGGTGAGACAGGGAAATATCAAGAAGAGAGGCGGGACAGAAGAGCAGAAGAGGACAGCAAGGAGAGAAAAATGGAAGACAGACTGACTCTTTATAGTGACCTCCTACGACAAGCAGGACTACTGGCCAAATATTCTGTGCCTGCCTCCATACAAGCAGGGCTACTGGCCAAATATTCTTTCCCTCCCTCCATAGGGCAGTGGGAAGGCAGCAAGACAAACGGGAGAGTAGAAGCCGACGTAAGGAAAAAACAGAGCGGCGCTGTGATTTGTACAGAGATGATATTGGAGGGGAAGGAGTGATGGCAAGGGAACAGAGGCGAAACAGAAGAGAGAGAGTGAGAGAGAGAGAGAGGTCTGAAGGTGTGAAATAATAGCAGAGAAGTGCAATGGGGAGCGAGAAGTATGTAGGAGATGGAGGGAGTGAGAGAGGGAAAATAGGGAGTGAGGGATTGGGAGATGTAAATTTGGGGAGTGAAGGAGTGAGAGTAATTTTCTGGACGGGTGAGGGAGGAGTGGAGGATGAGGGAGTGAATTAAAATCGAGAGACATTGTTGGAACAGATCTAATATTTCACTCCAGCTAATGCCAGATAGTTTTATTCAGCTGAGAGTAACTTATAGGAACCTGAGAGAGTTATCTGAGGCTTTAGCAGGAATCTGAGTAGTTAATGAATGAAGAATATTGTTATGTATTTGAATGGTATAGATTTATCGAAGAAACTGTTTTTAAATAAGGAGCCAGTATCAGGAATTGGAATTGAAGGGGATTTTGATAACCTGGTTTGATATTTCGTCCTTGTATGTTTTCATAAATTTGCAGTACAGTAATTATATATTTCTTCTTGAACTATAGATATCAAAATTTATATTAGATCTTTTTACAGTATTAATTTTTTGGAGGAATTTCGTATGCGTCATTGACTGTTTTGACGAGACCTTTAAATGAAATGTTTAGTAGACTTGTTGCTGTAAGCGACGTAAACACAACCTACCGCAGCGGCTGTCGTCTGCAGCATTGTTGTGACATTTTAAACTCAGTGTGCTGGGAAAGGTGCGTATTATCTTGATTAACTTTATCACAAAATAACAATGCTTGGGTATTTCTAGAAATGTCCTCGCATGGCTTCACCGATTCCTAATTGGGAGGAAAATGTCTGTTTTGTTGGATGGTAGGCAGAGTTCCTTCAGTGCTTTGTTAGTGGAGTACGTTACGCCAGGGGACAGTGTTGGGCCCTGTATTTTTTTATTTTATTTTTTTTTATACATCTGCCACTTGACTTCATCTTTGAACTGTCAGTACAAGAGTTTTGCTAATGAACAGTAGTGTGTGTATTGTCTGGCCTTACCAATTGTCAGCGTGATACAGACATCATGAACAGTATTGCCGAGTCTTGGGGCCTACACTTTCACCCAGATAAGTGTGTTACACTTAGGTTTGGCAGGAACTGGATTGTCCCTGAGCCTTGTGGTCAATATTTTATAGGTAATCATCCTGTCCCATTAACAACTGTGAGTAAATACTAGTAAATATTTCCTTTATTGCCGTTTCCTAGTTTTTGGTGATTTTTTTCTTCCATTTGATAGTCTTATTTAGTTTATTTGAGTGTTTTGAGGCCTCATTTGTTGTGCAAATGAATAATAACCATAATATGACTTCCAGTATGACAATTTTGGACCTAATCTAAGTATATAAACCTAACCTAACCAAACCTAGCTTAACTGTACCTAATAATTTAATCTAACCTAACCTAACCTATCCCAGCATCCAGTTGGGAAATGAAATCCACCTTTCAGTATGTGGAGCAAGATTTGGTAATATTCATTTGCACACAAAAAAACACATACAGACATACACTGCACTAATCCACTAGGTATGGTAAGACTGCCTGCTAAAGAAACAGCAATAAAGGAAATAAATACCTAAATCCCTGGGCGTTCTGGTGGATTGAAATTTGAGGTTCCCTGACCATATCTGCACTGTGGCTGCCAAAGCTGGGGGTGTGGCTACAAATTTTTTAAAAACCCACAGTCTGCCGTTCCTGTGAGTTCATGATATGGCTATTCACAGTTCATGTTAGACCTTTTATGGAATTTTGTTGTGAGGTATGTAATACAGGCTTTATTGGTGATAGCAAACTACTTGAGTCTGTTCAGCGTAGGTGGACGAAATGTTTCCCAGGTATGGAGCATTTACCTTATCTTGCAAGACTTTCAGCCTTGGGTTTCTTTTCTGTTTGTGGAAGGTTATTGCTGCTGATCTTGTAGATGCTGGAAAATAATGCCTGGCCAGACATCCGTTGATGCCTGTAATGTGTTCCGGTTTTCTCCAGTTGTGGGAACTAGTGGTCATGTATATAAGTTAGCACATACTCACTGCTCCCTTGACTGTCGTAAGCATTTTTCTGTGTTCGTGTTTTGGACCTTTGCAACTCCCTGCCTTCCTTGGTTTTTGAGCTGCAAGAAGTCAGATTTTTCAAATTGGCCTTCAGACAGGCACTAGGCTCTAAATTATTTGAATACTATGACTGATGGAGAGCAAGAGATTAATGAGGAGAGTGTATTTGAGTGAAGTGGAGGGAGGAAGAGGGAGGGGGAAGCCAAGGATGCTGTTGCAGCAAATATTAGACTTTTATATTCTGCTGATATGGAATATAAGAACCTGAAAGCATTAAAACTGTAGCTACAGTGCAGTCTCAAAAATATGAGTTCCCAATTTTCACAATTTTCCAAAAGCCTCTTGATGCCAACTGTTTTCGATTTAGTGAATTTCACTGTACTGTACTGTCACCATTACATTAACTGCTGGGTGGTGCCTGTTCCTTAACCTTTATTTGTTGTCTTGGTCAGGGCAGTGAAGAGGACATACGGCATCATAAGTGTGTGGTGTGTGCTGCTTAATGTGTATTTGTTGTCTTGGTCAGGGCAGTGAAGAGGACATACGGCATCATAAGAAGAGTGTGGGCATCAGGATGGTGGTGTACCTATGTGGCAACACAGTCTCAGCTGGCAGTGGACCCAGCTCCACCACTGGTTCTTTCCCCAGCATTGCCAGTGACGCATCTCCCAGGCCACGCCCAGGCACACCCAGGCCACCCTCAGACACACCCACGCCACTCCCAGGCACACGCAGGCTGCCCTCAGACACCCCCAGGCCACCCTTGGCCACCCAGGCCACACCAGGGATCAGTATTCAGCTTAACTCTCCAATACATCAAGCCACTCAGCACCCTCTCATCCTAAACTCCAGGTCTGTCAGGTCAGTAGGCTTAGTTCTGTATATTCAGTTTTTACCATAGACGCCAGGTAGTGTAGTGGTTATAACATCCCAGTTGGACTCACAGAGGAACCCTATGTTTAGTTTTATGGGCAGCATGGTCAGGCCTCGCTATACGTTTTTTTGTGTTTTTTTCAGTCACAGTGTCATCAAGGGAAGTAGGCATCTCAATTTCTCATAAATATACTTGCCAGTAATAGCCAGGCCAAGGGTCCTGCACCTTGAAGAGAATAATTAGGCCACCCACAGACTCACAGAAGAAACATTGGTTTAGTTTTATGGTCAGTACAGTCAGGCCTTTCTGTACAATTGTTGGCTGTGTACAGTCGTGTGCTGCTTAATGTCCATCTGCACAACGTCCATTTGCTTTAACATCCGTGGACCCATAAGAATTTAATAGAAAAAAAATTTTTTAAAAAAATCCGAAGAACGGGACATAGCGAGCGTATGTGGGTGCAAAGCAGTGTTGGTGCATCACTGATGGCCAGCCAGCATCCCAAAACAAAGGCATTACCCTGCCGGCTGTGTTATACCCAGTACAGGTATACCTCAGTTTAACAATGCAGTTGGTTAAGTAAAAACCCATCGTTAGGTGGGGTATTGTATCTCAGGGAAGCTTTTACATGTACAGGACAGGGATGTGTTTTTGAGCCTGGGGTTTCCTCCCCTGCCAAGCCCTAAACCCACCCAAATGAACTCAAAAACAGGTTTAAAGCCAATCTAAATGGCCTAACAGCTGCAAAAGAAGCTAACCTAAGTCTAACACCTGTAAATATCTCACTAAAACCAACAAATAAAATCTGAAAATTGTCAAATGCAAGTCTGGAAAAAATCACGCTTAGTAAACTGTACCCCAAACTGACAATGTTCGCCCCACCTGTGGCTAAAACAAATTAACCTAAGTCTAAAAACAGTTTATATATCAACCTATACACACAATTTTAGTCTAAAATATCAACAAAATTGGTAGAAAAAAATAACAACATCGTTAAACCGGGGTTGACCATCTTTAGGTGGGGTCTGGTGGTATTTCTACCCCCATTGTTAAGTGGGGGTATTGCATCTAGAGGTAGCTATTGTATATTGAGGTATACCTGTACATGCATTACCTAAACAGATACACTGTAATACTGGTGACATGTCTTAATATTTTTCTTTTTTTCCCTACTTACATAAAAGCATTAAAAAATATACCAAAAAACAGTAAAAAGTTTACTAACAAGCAGTAACAATTTTAGTGTAGCTACAACAGTGTCATCAACACCAGCCGCAGGCGCCGTGTCCAGTCACATGTTTACTGCCGCGTTTGAGTGTCCTTGCATATCCAGGCATCAGGTTTATATAACATTACATACAGTATTGTATTATTGTCTTAATTTGGGCTTCTTGTACTGTATTGCACTTTAAAAATAATACTGTATACAGTACAGTATATACCATATACCTGTACATATAGTACAATATACAGTATACAGTGCATAAGTTATGGTGGTTGCTTAACGTCCTATTTTTTATAAAGTGTTGTGGACGCTAAGCGGCACATGGCTGTATTAGGGAACTTCTTCCACTGACAAGAATACCCATACAATAATATACAGTTATATACAGTACAGTATATACCATATACCTGTACGTAGAGTACAATATACAGTATACAGTGCATAAGTTATGGTGGTCGCTTAGCATCCTATTTTTCATAAAGTGTTGTGGACGCACAGCGGTGCATGGATGTGTTAGGCAGCTTCCTCTGCTGACAGGAATACAGGCCCAGCCATGAACTTGGCTGAAAGAGGTTGGAAATCTTGTCAGGTTAAAATAAGCCTGCAATAATACAACATTGGATATGGGTGCTGAAGAGTAGGTAATGTGTCAGGCTGAGGGATGTTAACCGTAATTTGTTTAGGTTAAAACAAGCCTGCAATAATATAACATTGGATACAGATGCTGAAGAGTACTGTAGGTAATGTGTCAGGCTGAGGGATGTTACCCGTACTTTGTTCTGTCTATCTCTCTCTCGCCAGATGCCTTAATCCTGTGAGGGGTGGCCACAAACAGATCGCCTCCATGTCGCCCTGTCCCCCGCCATTTCATTGCCCTCCCAACCCACACCCCCCTCTCTCATATACCTCTCCACTCCATCCCTCCATCTCATCCTCAGCCTCCCCCTCCCTCTCCACCCCCCCCGTGCTGTGTGTGTGTGATTAGAGAAGCTTTGGAAGTGTTGCATGAGTAGTGGCATGGCAGGCTTTAGGGTTGTTTTCTAGTTGCAGTATGTTTATATAGATTAGCATTTTTTTAATATGGTGTTTGTCTGGCTCCATGTTACATATAAATCCATTTTACATAATGTCTTGAGAAATCCAACCCTTACTTAATATGATACCATGGCCTGTATTTTTGTCACTTAAGGAGTCTCCCTAACACCTCTTCCTAAGTAATTTACTTATTTCTCCTTGCTTTCCTCTTCTGCCATATTTAAATCATCCTAATATCACCATACTCTCCATAAATAGTGTAAAAAATTACATTAACCAGCCATATCCAAAAACAAATCACTAAGGAAGATGTGTTGGGGAGGCTATATGTACAGTGTAATATTGTGTTGACAGATGGAGTGGCCAGCTGGCTATGGCCTGCCTTGTGGCTGAACTGACAGTGTGGTTCAACTTGGCTGCCCCACCACACACCACCATCACCACCACACACCACCATCACCACCACACACCACCACCACCACAAAAATGGACTATACCAGGTTAGAGCCTTAACACCAGCCATGCATTGACTAAGTCTGTATTGTGAGTGGCATAGCAGGCTTTATAAGGCCTATTCCTCAGTTATTTATCTGGCATATTGTACCCTAACACTCCTTCGTATGCAGTTTATATTTTTTTAATATAGAAATGGTTTGTGTCAGTATTGGTGGTGTGATAAGGAGGGGTAGACTGAGGTGGTTTGGGCATGTTGAGGGGATGGAGGATGACATCTGGGTGTGGAAGGTGAGAAGTTTGAATGTTGGAGGTTGGGTTGTGAGAGGCAGACCAAAGAAGACCAGGGATGTGGTCATAGAATGTGACCTCAGGGATAAGGAACTGAATAGGGAGGCTGCCAGAGATTGAGCAGTGTGGAGTGAGGTAACCAAGGCCAACGCATGGCAGCATGTTGGAGCCTTTATAAATGATATGATACGAATGATACAAAGATTAACAGAGGAAGGATTTTTTTTTTTTTTTTTTTTTTTTTTTTTTTAATAGAAAATTCCATACACCAGATTACAGGTGTCCTGCATTCATAAAAAATCTGCAACAGTTAGAGACTATAACTCTAGGAGTGAATGATAGATAGACAGAATATTGTAGAGGTGGATGATAGATGGACAGATTAGTATATTATGGGAGTGGATGATAGATAGACAGAATATTGTAGAGGTGGATGATAGATAGACAGATGAGTATTTTATAGGAGTGGATGATAGATAGACAAATTAGTATTTTATAGGAATGGATGATAGATAAACAATAGGATATATAGGGGCAGATGATAGATAGACAGTAGGATATATAGAGGCAGATGATAGATAGACAATAGGATATATAGGGGCAGATGATAGATAGACAGTAGGATATATAGAGGCAGATGATAGATAGACAATAGGATATATAGGGACAGATGATAGATAGACAGTAGGATATATAGAGGCAGATGATAGATAGACAATAGGATATATAGGGACAGATGATAGATAGACAGTAGGATATATAGAGGCAGATGATAGATAGACAATAGGATATATAGGGACAGATGATAGATAGACAGTAGGATATATAGAGGCAGATGATAGATAGACAATAGGATATATAGGGACAGATGATAGATAGACAGTAGGATATATAGAGGCAGATGATAGATAGACAATAGGATATATAGGGGCAGATGATAGATGGATAGATAGCACAGTAATATAGAATGTAATCTTTCAGACAGAACTGGAATGTACTGAGCCTGGCCTGTCCATCCATCAATGTGTGGATGGAGCCGAGAGACTGGCCGACAGTGGCTGACATGCGGTTCCTTCACACCTCAGAGACACAGTGCTTGGGGGTCATGGCGGCCTGGATGTATGAGGCACCCACACAGTGGCTGACATGCGGTTCCTTCACACCTCAGAGACACAGTGCTTGGGGGTCATGGCGGCCTGGATGTATCAGGCACCCACACCAGCTCATATCTCTGACTGGGGTCAAGGTAATCTGGGTGTTTTTAATGCATCAAAAACCCTGTTCTTACATCTATCAGCCCAACACAATCTTCCACAGGAGTACCCTCTCATTTTTAACAATATCCAGCTTAATCCTGCATCATCCATACTTGGGGTTTCATTTTGTTGGGATTTATCTTGGAAAGATCGTATTACCTCTTGTAAAATCTGCTTCCATGAGATTAGGTGTGCTAAGCCAACTCCTACCTTCTTTATCCCTGCACAGTTGTTGCCTTTATACACGGGTTTTATTCACCCCTGTGTAGAGTACAACTCTAATGTGTGGGGAGGCTCCCCACATACAGCTCTTCTCAAAGGCTTTTTGTCTCATTAACTCTCCTCCTCTTACTGGCTCCCTTCAACTTCTGTCTCTTCGCCACACTGTTGCATCTTTATCTCTTTTCTGTCACTACTTCAATGGTCACTGCTCCTCTGAACTGTCTGCTTGCATCCCTTCACCATTACGATGGGCACATGGCACCTATCTAGCAACAAACTCTCATCCCTTTTCTGTCCAGCTCTCTAATGCAAGATTTAACAACCGTTACTTCCATTCTTTCCCCTTCCTTCTACCTGTGGGTGACTCTACACTGAGTGACAAGCCAAATGGTTTCCTGTACACCAGGAAACCATTTACTATGCTGGGTGGTAACCATATAACCAAATTTTGGCACCTGGTGGTTTAGTGGGTAATTATTGTGCTCCAATCGGATTAAGCTGGTGAAGGTTTATATCCAAGGGGTGGTTGGGTTTTATTGCTCATGTAATGCCACTCAGGGATGAGTGAGGCTGGTCACTCTCATCTTAAATGTCAGGACCAACTGCCTAACCCCGGGCCCCTACGCTCCTCATGGGGCAACTTAGGATTGGATGATGATGATGATACTTCCAGTCCATCATATATGCAACAGGTCAGATCTAGAACTGTCTTTCCATGTCTGTTTTTCCTGCTGCCTATGATCTCCAGTCTTTCAAGCACAGTGTGTCCAGGCATCTCAAAATGTACCATACAGATCTAGAATTTGGCTGTCTGTTGTGTTGTGTTTGTTTTTTCTTGGAGGGAGCAGTTTGTGGGCTCCTGGCCTTTGGTTCCTTCTTCCTTGCATAAAAAAAAGCTTCCTCCAGTTTGTCTTCTGTTTCTAACCCTCTCATGCTTAGGACAAGTCTTGGATTCTGTTCACCTGATGTTTAATGATTTTATTCTGTTGAGTATGGGAGATTGGTCAGTATTCTCATCGGTTAAGGAAGCTCCCTAACACCTCTTCCTATGTGATTCATTTTGCCTATTACACCTTACTGTTCTCTTCTGTGTTACAAAAATACTTTCAGTATTACCATACTCTGCATAGCCTAAAGCTCCCTAACACCTCTTCCTAAGCAGTTCATTTTCTTTATTACATCTTACTCTCCTCTTTTGTGTTGCATAAATTCTCCTAGTAGATATCACCATACTCTGCATCAAGCTACTTAACACCTCTTCCTAAATAATTTAGTTTGTTTATTACACCTTATTGTCCTCTTCCATCTTACAAAAATCCCTTCATTACCATCATACTTTATAAATAACTTCTATCTATCTATCTATTGCCAGACGCCTCAATCCCGTTTGGGGTGGCCACAAACAAATCGCCTCCAAATCGCCCTGTCCCCCGCCATTTCACTGCCCTGCTCCCAACTCACACCCCCCTCTCTCATATACCTCTCCACCCCATCCCTCCATCTCATCCTCGGCCTCCCCCTCCCTCTTCCCCCCTCCACCTCACTCACATACACTCTCCATCAGTCTTTCACCCTCCATCCTCTCCACATGGCCAAGGATATCAACCAGCCCTATCACAATAAATCACTGAGACAGAGGTGTTGGGGAGCTTCCATAGCTAACCAGCAAGAATACAAACCTGAGGTGTGAGGAAGTAGCTGGAGAAGAACAGGGAGGCTTTAGGAAGGGAAGAGGTTGTGTAGATCAGATATTCATTCTTAGATCTTTAGTGGAAAAGTTTCTAGAGAAGGGAAAGAAGTTGTATGTGGCTTTCATGGATTTGGAGAAAGCATATGACAGGGTGGATAGACAAGGTTTGTGGAAAGTGTTAAGAATATATGGAGTAAATGGAAAGTTGTTGAATGCTGTGAAGAGTATGTATGAGGGTGTTAAGGCTGCAGTGCGTGTGGATAGTGAACTGAGTGAGTTTTTCTATTTGCAAGTTGGGTTAAAACAGGGATGTGTCATGTCTCCATGGTTGTTCAGTTGGTTTATGGATGGGGTTATAAAAGAGATACAAGGTAGGACAGTGGATATTGTTATCGGTTTGTTAAGTAAGATTCAAACCATTTTAGCGTTGTACCTGTTATCCCGTAATGTTCAAGCTTAGACAGGAGGATAGAGTGATCAACTGTATCAGTAGCTTTTGATAAATCAAGAAATATGGCCACAGTAAAGTTTTATCATCCATTGCATTTAGAATATCATCAGTAAGTGTCAGAAATGCTGTCTCAGTTCTGTTCCTGCAAAAACCAAATTGGGAGTTACGTATGATGGTACTGTATTGTTAGTACGAAATGCATCAAGTTTATTGTAAACTAATTTCTCTAATATTTTGCTCATTGCTGACAAAACTGACACTGGCCGATAGTCACTCATTAATTTTGTATCACCTGGTTTGTAAATGGGGATAACTTTGGCAATTTTTAGCTTTTCTGGGAAGATTGCTGATAGTAGAGTTACATAGATGCAGAATGATAGGAGTAATAATCGAGGCAGCTTCCTTGATAATGCTCTTAGGGATATCATCATACCCTGGTGCTGTAATTTTTAACTGCTGGATGATATTAAGAATTTCACCTTATGAAGCAGGAGGGAGTGTTAGATCATTTGTGTTTCTGTTTCCGAGATACTTGTAAAAGTTGGTTGGTGGTGCCATGATTGCTTGTGCCAAATCTTTCCCTGTATTTATAAACTAATTGTAAAAGGCTTCCTCAGTAACAGGAAACCATTTGGCTTGTCACTCAGTGTAAAGCCATGTGAAGTGGAAGGAAGAGTAATAACTAGTGGTGGCAGGGATGGGAGAAATAGGAAGAGACGAGGACAGACACAGAGCAGGAATGATAATTAGGCAGCACTCCATCAAGTGAGTGGATGATGGTTACCCCCACCTACTACCATGTTCAGTATAATGTAACAAAATAGCAGCAGTGTTTGTGTGGTGTACAAAATGAACAATATTTAACATTATGTATCAGATGAAATGTATGTAGTGTTGGTTGTGTGTGTTTGTGTTTGGCTGTAGGTATTTGTATATGATTTACCCTGTGGTTGCATTGACAGGCCCACCACAACATCCTGGCAGGGGCCGGTCTGGTGCTGGGCCTTAAGTTTAACCACAACATCCTGGCAGGGGCTAGTCTAGTGCTGGGCCTTAAGTTAACCACAACATCCTGGCAGGGGCTGGTCTGGTGCTGGGCCTTAGGTTGGCTGGCTCCAGTAATAACCAGGCCTTGGATGTACTAGGCAGATACGCCACTATGTTCACAAACTTCACTAACAGGTAAATTTCACTTGGTATTTAATTTAGCTGTGAAGCTTTAGATGATAGGGAGTTTTCTTGTGAGTAGTAGTGGTAGTAGTTGTAGTAGTTACAGCCCCAGGTTCTGACATGTGAACCTAGTGGACTGCAGGCTTAAGTTCCCTTTCTCCTTCAGTCCACCGTCTTCACTTTGAGAGGATAGGGAAGTAGTTGAGGGATGTTTGCATAACCAGGCAGTTGAGTCGGCCAGATCACATGAAGGCATCTCTCTCTAGTGCCATCCTTGTGAGTGAAATGGAGTATTAGTTTGAGTAATTATATACCGCTATGTTAGCTGTTTGAGGTCCACCCCCCTCCCCCCCAAACACCCATTGTTACTCTCTTCACAAGTCATTTGTTGTTATTAATGAGTGAGTTTGTGGTAGGTGGGGGCAAGCACCATCCACTCACTTGATGTAGTGCAGCTCTTAGGTGTCTGCCCTTTCCTCTCCTCCATTCTTCTTTTCATCCTCTTCTGTCTTTCTTTCCTTCATTCTTTCCTTGTCCTTCTGCCTACGGGTGACTTTACATTCCCTCTTCTGTCTTTCTTTCCTTCATACGTTCCCTCTTCTGTCTTTCTTTCCTTCATTCTTTCCTCTTCCTTCTGTCTGTGGGTGAATCTCCATTGAGTGGCAAGCCAAATGGTTTCCTGTACACCAGGAAACCATTTACAACGCTGGGTGGTAACCATATAACCAAATTTTGGCGCCTGGTGGTTTAGTGGGTAATTAAGGCACTCCAATCAGATTGAGCCGGTGAAGGTTTATATCCAAGGGGTGGTTGAGGTTTATTGCTCACGTAATGCCACTCATGGATGAGTGAGGCTGGTCACTCTCATCTTAAATGTCAGGACCAACTTGCCTAGCCCTGGGCTCCTACGCTCCTCATGGGGCAGCGTAGGATTGGATGATGGATGGATGGATGGAAAGGGTGACATAGACCAACTAACAGATATGTCATTATCTTAGGAGTGTTGCTGAGCTGGCAGGTGTGTCAACTTTGTAAATCTGTCTGAACACATCCCTACTGGCACTGTCCCTGGTGATGGCTGGTACTGTCCCTGGTGATGGCTGGTACTGTCCCTGGTGATGGCTGGTACTGTCCCTGGTGATGGCTGGCACTGTCCCTGGTGATGGCTGGCACTGTCCCTGGTGATGGCTGGTGAGGCTGATCTGTGTGTTGTGTGTATCGTCCAACATCTCTGGTCATGCGTTGGTCCTGCTGCTTCTACTGTTGGGTTATATGTGTTGCCTTAACCCCTTGGTCTTGAGGATATTTTGGCTACTGCTGGATAATTTTATTCATGTTAGTGTAATGCTGTATGGTAGTGAGACCTGGGCAGTGAAGGAGGAGGATATTCGCTGGCTCAGACGTACAGAAATGACAATGATTAGGTGGATGTGCAGTGCGTCCCTGCGTCCAAGGTCTGGGGGGGCTGGGTTTACGATGGAAGAGTTGAGAGGTAGGATGGGAGTGGAGTGTATTGGTGTTGTGATGAGGAGAGGTAGATTGAGGTGGTTTGGACATGTGGAGAGGATGGGGGATGATAATTGGGTGAGGAAGGTGAGAAGTGTTAATATTGGGGGTGAGGTTACAAGGGGTAGACCGAGAAAGACATGGGACGAGGTCATTAAGTGTGACCTCAGGGTCAAGGGACTGAACAGGGAGGCTGCAATGGATCGTGCAGCGTGGAGAGCCGCTATTAGGTGACAAAGGCCGACGCATGCAAGCATGTTGGAGCCTTTAAAAAATGAAAACGATTAGGAGACATTGCCAAAGAGCAGCAGTCTGGTAAACAAGGCTGACCAAGGCAAGAATGGAATATGTTTTGAAAGTATAAGTATGATTTGTATATGTGGTTGGCATCACTAGTGGGTTGGGGCCAGAAAATGTGAAATCTTGGAAGAGTTGATGCCTAATCCAACTTGGGTGCACTCAGTTGATTTATTACAGGATAGAGCCTTGTTGAGATGTACAGTATTTTGGCTAACACATTGAGCCTTGTTTAGATACACAGTATTTTGGCTACCAGTATATTTAACCCTGACAGTCAAAGGGTTAACTTCCAAACCCATTCTTCTCCTCTTTCCAGGTACGGCTCCCACCTGGTAATTCACCTGGCCCTGGGGTTGCTGTTCCTGGGTGGTGGGAGGTTGACCCTGGCCACCACCATCATGGCTGTGGCTTGCCTCCTCATGGCCTGCCTTCCCAAGTTGGCCACACACTCCATGAACCGCCTGCTGCCGCCTCCAGGTCACACCACTGACATTGTTACATATTTCAAAGGCTTGATTGATGTGTGAAATAATGGCAGTGTTGTGGATGGCATTGTTAGCACCTCATCTGTAGCAGTGTGTTACATACTCCATATTAACACAGGTGCTGTAGAGGGATGCCTTCGTGTGGTAGCACTGATATAACTGGTCTGCTACACTGCCTGGTTAGACAAACTTCCCTCACCTCCCTCCCTGTTTCCCAAAAGGTGGATGGTGGAGTACTGAAGAAGGGGTACTTTAGCCTGCAGTCCACAAGTTAACATTTCAGATGAAATTGGGGCTGCTGCTACACTACCTTAACATTCTCTTTTATGATACTTACATTATATTGATGTAATTGTATCAGTAACACGAGGATATTGGGATGTAATATGCAGAAGAGGTGTAATATGCAGAAGCCATCCATCATTGTCCTATGGCACCCCATGAGGAATGTAGGAGCCTGGGGCTAGGCAAGTTGGTTCTGACATTTAAGATGAGAGTGACCAACCTCACTCATCCCTGAGTGGCATTGGATGAACATTGAGTTGGATACGAGTTGGAGGGAGGGCAGCCAAAGGACAGGGCAATGTGGAAGCAGTTTGTTTCTGGTCACCCCATACAGGATTAAGGCTTCTGGCAATAGTATTATAAATTATTCCTATGTATTGCCAGCAGCATTAATCCTTTAAGGGTTACTTCACTCGTGTTTATAGTTGTATGCAATCAGTAGCCAGAGTCAGGAGTTTGAGGATGTGGTTGCAATTCCTGTAGCTTTTCTTGGGGATCTTTATGCATCCATTACAATAGATATGCATTATTGTAAATCATATGTTAATTTTGTTTGTGTCTTTTAGATATAACCAACCTTTACTCTTGTTTAAAATTGCCCTATATGGTACAGATAGTACTATAGGTGTAAGTTGGTGGTGGTTAAACCCCCCAGTACCTATTCTTCCCCATAGGTTATGTACTCTTTCATACGAACAGATTTCCATAAACGTAACTACAGTAAAACCTCCACAACTTGGCATAATACATGTGCAAGCCTTGCCGAGTTAGCCTATTTGCCGAGTTGTAGGAATGAACTTTAAGTCCCCCCCCAGCACACACACACAAAAAAACGGAAAAAATGGAAAAAAATAAAAGTTTTTACAGTAAACAGTAAAAGCTGCCTTACCATGATTCCATGCAGTTGTAGGGTGTATTCCAGGCAGGGAGGTAGTTTTGGTAGTTTTTGGAAGTGTTAGGGGGGGCTCAAGGTCAGTTTTGGGCACACCTTTACTGTACTGTACTTGACACTGTACACTATGTAAAGCACAGTTAACACTATAAAGGCCATTACTGTAATGTATTTATCTCTTGTACTACACTGGGGAACTAAATGCTAAACACTTAAACATTACTGTACAACTCGACATCTTACTGAGTTGGGGGGATTTTTGCTGACTCTCTTCCTCTAACGTGTGCATTTCTGGGAATTTTTGAATTTTGATTTTTTAAATGAACATTTTGGAGCCTTCCCAAGTTGTAGAGGTTTCCGACTTGAAGGATGCCGAATTGTAGAGGTTTTATTGTACTCATACCATGAGGATCTCTTTTGTACTGTACAGTATTAGGGTTTTGTATGAGTAACTCTATTGTCATTTGGAGTAGTGCATGTGTGGATGGTAGAGAAAAAGTTGAGTGGTACCTCTAATACTTATACAGTAAGTGTAGGTGTTACAGTAGGAGTTAAGAAGTGGTAAAGGCAAGATGATTAACCAGTTTGTATTTATAAGGTGGAACCATTACTTCAGATTGTTAGGTGATGTGTTAATGACTGTGGCATATGTCACTGGGTATGCTGTTTGATTGTTATACTCTCTCTCTCTCTGGTGAGGAGGAAGGGGGATCCTACCTCATCCCGTTTCTGTGGTGGGAATTGGGGGAGAAATATTGGGATGCTGTGTATGAACTGACAGTTCTAGTGGTGTGTCTGACCTCTCCAGTTTGTTATATTTACCCAAGCAGAATATAGTCATCTGTATATAGCAGGATTATACAGTACTGAAAATCAATGTAATTGCAGAGAAGGGGTTAAAGTGCCATGTTATTCCACAGGACATTCAGCAAATATCAGATCTGAGCCTGCAAACAGGATTGTTAGTGTGGCAGGCGAAACTGATCATCCAAGCCGGCCACTTCCTCCACCCTGTCACCCCTCATCCCCTGGCCTGCCCATCATCCACTGTGGAGGGGCAGCAGCAACACACAAGGCCTGCCCATCATCCACTGTGGAGGGGCAGCAGCAACACACAAAGCCTCTAAGTATTGCCCGAATAAGCACTGTCTCTTGGTAAACACCTCGTCACACACCAATACCTGGCTGATGCAAGGTTAGTCATATCTGCCTGTGTTTGCTGTCATTGTATGTAATTACCTTTGTTTGTCTGTCTGTGTCCAGCTGTGTATTTATCACAAAGTAACAAAACTCCACTGATACCTGGATGATGCAGTTTGTCAGGTGGATTTATATTACTGACAAATCTGGCGTGTCATTTTTGGCATAGTTTTTATTATTATATAATTGCCTCATGAGAAGCATAGGAGCCCTGGGCTAGGCAAGTTGGCCCTGATATTTAATATGAGAGTGACCAGCCTCACTCATCCCTGAGTGGCATTACGTGAGCAGTAAACCCCAACCACTCCTTGGATATAAACCATCACAGGCTCAGTCTGACTGGAGTGCCTTCATTACCCACTAAACCACCAAGTGTCATAATTTGGTTACATGGTTACACCACCCAGTGTAGTAAATGGTTTCCTGATGTACAGGAAGCCATCTAACGAAATTATGGCACCTGGTGGTGTAGTAGGTAATTAAGGTGCTCCAGTTGGATTGAGCATGTACAGGTTTATATCCAAGGGGTGGATGGGGTTTATTGCTCATGTAATGCCACTCAGGGATGAGTGAGGCTGGTCACTCTTATCCTAAATGTCCGGACCAACTTGCCTAACCCTGGATTCCTACACTTCTCATGGGGCTATACAGGATTAGATGATAGGTAGATGGATAGTTACGGGAATCTGGGGGACACTTAACCCAGCCAAAAATTATATAAATTATCTTTTCTTTATTGGTGAATATATATTATTTATTTTATTTTATTTTTTAACTCCAGCCAAGAGTTCAAGAGACGTAACCGGGGGAGTTAAATATGGCTTTCAGACACCTCATCACTGGAGGTTCATATAATGCTGAAGTAAGTAATCTGGCAAGAATGAGTGTATGATATATTTAAAGAAACTGCCTGAGTTTAAGCTTTTGTGCTTTGGACATAAACCTTTCTGTATGATGATGTATTTTATATTTTTAAAATTCATTCTTCTAACAGTTTTATTGAACTGAGGTGAGATGAACGTCTCATAGCCAAGACACTGCTAGTACTCTCTTCAGAGTAAAATAGTTAATATAAATTGTCCCTGGATAATGAAAATAAATATTTTATGAGACATCACACTGAAAGGGTCAGGTATAATGTTTTATTGGTACCCACTTAATGAAAAATTTTTATTACTGCTCTTAGGATTGAAACTTCTTTACTGGTAACTTTTCAGTAAACACAGTTTTCATTACTCTTCCTCCCTTAGTGCCAACCTCTTACTCCTCCTCTCAGAATGCCAGCCTCCTGTCTCTTTCTCTGTCTCATCCTTTAGTGTCAGTATTTTCCTTCTCCCCTTTTCTTTCAGTGCCAGCCCTGTTTCTTCTCCCTCCCCCCCTACCACCACCACCATCACCCTCTGTCTGTCACAGAGCCTTCTCCCCCCTCCCCTATCTCATTTGCAACCTTCTCCTCTCCCTCCTTTCTCAGTGCCCTTCCCTTACTCCCCTCCCCCTTCTTTCTCAGTGCCCTTCCCTTACTCCCCTCCCCCTTCTTTCTCAGTGCCCTTCCCTTACGCCCCTCCCCCTTCTTTCTCGGTGCCCTTCCCTTACTCCCCTCCCCCTTCTTTCTCAGCGCCCTTCCCTTACGCCCCTCCCCCTTCTTTCTCGGTGCCCTTCCCTTACTCCCCTCCCCCTTCTTTCTCAGTGACCTTCCCTTACTCCCCTCCCCCTTCCTTCTCGGTGCCCTTCCCTTACTCTCCCCCCACCCCTTTCTCAGTGCCCTTCCCTTACTCTTCCTTCTCCCCCCTCCACCTCATTTGTAGCCTCCTACTTCTCCCCCTCATTTCTGTGCCCACCCCTTTTCTCTCTCTCTCTCTCTCTCTCTCTCTCTGTGCCAGCTCCTTATTCCTCCTCCATTCCTTCTGTGCCAGCCTCTTCCTCGTTCTCTCCTCTCCAGCTCAGTGCCAGCCTCTTCCTCCTCTGTTCTGTGTGTGTGCCAGCTCCTTACTCCTAAACCTTTCCTTCTGTCACATTGCCAGCCTCTTCCTCCTCCATTCTCCTCTCTTAGTGCCAGCTCCGCATCCCCCTTTTCTCATAGCGCCAGCCCCTTCCTTCCTCTTCATTCTTGTCATCTTCTCTCTCAGTTCCAGCCTCTTCCTCCTCCCTTCACTGCCAACACTTTCCTTACTGAAGAAAGAGCAACTGGTCACTTGCCTCATAATCCAGCCTGGACTAAGTAGACCCAGACACCCTTGCTCCTGATGGGGCACTGAAGGGTTGTATAATGGATGGAAGAGCAATTTTTAACAATATGATTATTCTTTTTTAACCCATTTTGTTCCAGAAGTTATCCTACCAATCAAGAGTTATTCATTTGATCCCATTCACAACAGAGGTGTGAGGGCAAGTGATCAGCTACTTTAAGGGTGACGGACTGCCAGGTGACACCTACGTGTGCCTTCATAGTCACCCTTTTTGATCTTCCTACAGCCACTGATACCCAAGGTAATTAATGTATTGAAGTTTACAGCTGTTTTTATTTTAAGTAAAATACATTTAATGTCCACTTGATTAAAAATTATCTTATTCCTTCTTCATCATTTGTCTTGTTTTTGAAAGTTGTAAAATTCATAGTAATGGTGGTTGTTTTTATCAAAATAAAAATAATATTTATAATAGTGGAAGGTGGGGGAGCAATCCTCATTCCCTTTTGTCCATCTCTTCCCCACTCAGTGTAGTCCCCACCACCCACTCCTACTCATAATAATAATTATTATTAAAATAATAATAATAATAGTGGAAGGACAGGGAGCAGTCATCCCATCTCCCTTTTGACTCTTCCTCCATTCAGCATAGTCCCTTCCACCCAGCCCCACTTATAATACTACTTATAATAATACTGCAAGGTGGGGGTGCAGTCATCCTCTCTCCCTTCATCCCTTTTCTTTATTCACTCCCCTCTTCCCCTCCCACTTGATAGTGACCCCCCTCTCTTCCCCCATTCAGTGTCTCTGCTTGATGTAGTCCCCCATCCCCCCCTCTCTATTTGATGTAGTCCTCATCCCCCCCTCAGTACTTGTAGTCCCCATCCCCATCCCTCTTCCTTATTTGCTGTAGTCCCCATCCCTCCTCTCTCTGCTTGATGTTGTCCCCATCTCCTCCTGACTCCTTGATGCAGTGTCTCTCATGTAGTGCCCCTGAGTGACAAGTGAAATGGTTTACTACATCCCATGTCATTTGCTGTCCTGGCTGGTGGTTTAGTGGGTTAAGGTGCTCCAGCTGGATGGAGGCTGTAATGGTTTCATCTGAGGGGTGGGCAAGTGAGGCTGGTAACTGTTGCCTCGTTGGCACCGAGTAGCTCCAGCTGCCTGTGTAATGGGGTACAAAATTGCATTAGTTGTTGTATCAGCATAACTCCTAGTTCTATATTCTTATCAGTTAAGGAAGCTGCCTAGCATCTTTTTCTTAGCTAATTATTTTTGGACAGGGCTGGTTCATATCAATTTGTATGCCATTTATGCTGAGTACGGAGGTATTGTAATGATTTAAATGACACAAGAGGATAGAAAGGAGTAATAAGCAGAATAATCATTTAGGAAAGATACTAGGGAGTTTCTTTAACTGAGGAGACTATGGGCCTTAGCCACCCCCCCCCTCCCCCAGTCCTGCCACTCACCCAGTCTTTCTTTCCTCTTCCTTCTGCCTATGGGTAACTCTACACTGAGTGACAAGCCAAATGGTTTCCTGTACACCAGGAAACCATTTACTATGCTGGGTGGTAACCATATAACCATATTATGGTGCCTGGGGGTTTAGTGAGTAGTTAAGGCGCTTCAGTCGGATTGATCCAGTGCAGGTTTATATCCAAGGGATGGTTGGGGTTTAATGCTTATGTAATGCCACTCAGGGATAAGTGAGACTGGTCACTCTCATCTTAAATATCAGGACCAACGTGCCTAGCCCCAGGCTCCTATGCTTCTCATGGGGCAACATAGGATTGGATGATGGATGGATGATTATTTATTTATTATTTTTTTAATAATCATCCTTACTACCCTAACTTCACTAAAAGAGATTGGGTTAGGTAGGATCCAGAAACAGAAAGGCTCCACCCTGCATAGTAAATGGTTTCCTGGTGTACAGGAAACCATTTGGCTTGTCACTCAGTGTAGAATCACCCATAGACAGAAGGAAGAGGAAAGAATGAAGGAATAAAAGACAGAAAAGGAAGGAAGGAAGACAGGAATAGGCAGTCACCCTAGGGCAGCACAACATCGTGTGAGTGGATGGTGAGTGCCCCCACCATGATAATATTTCTCATTGTGCTGATTTAAAAAAATAAAAAAAAAGTTGGGTGTGATGTAGGATTGGGCTGGGGCAAAAAACTATGTCCCATGTTGTCATCAGTTATGGAAACTTCCTAATACTGTATCTCTTCCTAAGTAGTTATTTTGCTAATTACTCTAGTAACAGTTTCTCTCTCCCTACCAGGCTGCAGCAATCCACTGTTCCTGTTGTCCAAGCTCCGCAACTCACAGCTTCCATCATCCGTCATAACATCACTTGCCGAAGTTTTATTTATTGACCATAGGTAGACAGTGGTCATGCACTTACTGTACTGTAGGTGTGTGCTGTACATATAAATGGTTGTATATTGATTGAACTGGACTATAATAATTATGTACAGGACATTTTAAATTGAAGGTTTTGTGTGTGGGCAGGACTATCAATGCTGCATTTTTTTCGGAGGGAAAATATAAATTGGAGCAGATGGGGGACGTGGAAGGTGTGTGCAAAATATTCACAGAAGAAATATGTGCAGCATTTGATGTGGTGTGTGGAAGGAAGAGAAGACGGAGGTGGGTGCAAGGAACAGCGTGGTGGAATGAAGAGGTGAGACAGGCTGTGGCACAAAAGAAGAAAATATACAATGAATGGATGAGAAATAGGGGCGTGGAAGAAGTTGAGAGGCGGAAGGGAGAGTTATATGTAGAAAGGAAGAGAAAGGTGAAAAGATTAGTATGAAGAAAGTGGATGAGGAATTTGGAAGGATTTTGAGTGTAAAGTGGAGGGACTGTAAGAAAATGTTCTGGAGAGAGGTGAAGAGAGTAAGACAGGGTGGAAGTGAAGTTAGTAGGGGAGTGAAAGATAAAAATGGTACATTACTAGTGGAGAAGGGAGAAAAAGTGAGCAGCTGGAGAGAACACTTTAAGGAATTGTTGAACATAGAGGATGGAAGTAATGCGAATATAAGTGGCTGGGGAATGGCTGGGAGAAGGAGGGAGGTGAGAAAAGAGGAAAAAATCAATAGGATAGAAGTTGTGGAAGCAATGAAGAAAGTCAAATTGGAGAAAGCCCCAGGAATTGATGGAGTGTGTGGTGAAATGCTGACGCATTGGGGGAGAGATAGTAGTAGAATGGATGTGGAAGATGTGCAGATTGGCCTGGGAGGAAGGTAGAGTCTCGGAGGATTGGAAGTCGGGTATAATTATTCCCTTGTACAAAGGAAAAGGGGAAAAAGAAGTGTGTGGTAATCATAGGAGCATTTGTCTTAGTGTAACAGGAAAAGTGTATGGTAGGATACTTATTGACAGAGTTAGAGAAAGAACAGAGGAATTAGTTGGAGAAGAACAGGGAGGCTTTAGGAAGGGAAGAGGTTGTGTAGATCAGATATTCATTCTTAGATCTTTAGTGGAAAAGTTTCTAGAGAAGGGAGAGAAGTTATATGCCTTCATGGATTTGGAGAAAACATATGACTGGGTGGATAGACAAGGATTGTGGAAAGCATTAAGAATATATGGAGCAGATGGGAAGTTGTTGAATGCTGTGAAGAGTATGTACGATGATGCGAAGGCTGCAGTGCGTGTGGATGGTGAACTGAGTGAATTTTTCTCTTTGAAGGTTGGGCTGAAACAGGGATGTGTCATGTCTCCATGGTTGTTCAATCTGTACATGGATGGGGTAATAAAAGATGTACAAGGTAGGGTAGTGGATGTTGCAGTGGCCCTGGTGAGAGAGGGTAGTGTTTGGAAACTCCTTGTACTGTTGTTTGCAGATGATACTGTGTTGTTGAGTGAAGATGAAGGGGAGCTGCAAGGCTTTGTGGATGAGTTTGGGAGAGTGTGTAAGAAATGGAATCTAAAGGTGAATGTAGGGAAGAGTAAAGTGATGGTCTTTGAGAGAGGTGAAGTACATTGAATGTACTGTGAGGTTGGATGGTGAGGAAATGGAAAATGTGAGTACGTTTAGGTACTTGGGTAGTGTGATGAGTAAGGATGGAAGTTTGGAGGGTGAAGTGCTTGAAAGGGTGCAACAAGGAAGAAAGGTTGCTGGTTCTTTGAAAGCAGTGATAAGAAACAGGGAAGTGAGCATGGAAGTGAAAAAGGTACTACATGACAGTATTGTGATACCAACTCCTGATGAGGAGAGTGTATGTGAGTGAGGTGGAGGGGGAGGCCGAGGATGAGATGGAGGGATGGGGTGGAGGTATATGAGAGAGGGGTGTGTGAATTGGGAGCAGGGCAATGAAATGGTGGAGGACAAGGCGACGTGGAGGCGATTTGTGGCCATCCCGTATGGGATTGAGGCGTCTGGCAATAGATATTTTTTTTTTTTTTTTTAAATCCCAGGTTAGGCCTGTAATACATATAAAAAGAACAAATGTGCTCAAAGCTTAACATGTTTCTTAGACACACATGAGTAGAGCTGGATCAGTGGACCTTTTTTTAAATGCTCCATTATGTCAATTTCTATTAAACTTTGCATCAGGTGGTTAATTTTCTAAAGCTATTACCAGCAGTTAATTCATATTAAGTGACTGATGCATGCAGGCAAAAAATTAAAGTAGCTTTTAAGTACTGTACTTCACATTAAACTTTTACAGAGGCCATTCAGTATGGGGCATAAAATGTTTGCTTTTAGAGACAACACTGCAAAAGCCAGTCAGTTTGCCATTTGTTTCTTGTGATGGCCTGAATAAGTTAATATAAAACAGATCCATTAAAGCTTCAAAGAATGTCAGAATAATTGTTTGTCTCAATGCACAAGTAATATTACTATATTATTTTTACTCTAACTTGGCCTAAAATTCTTTGTGCAGTAGTTTTAACGAGATTACCTGGAATATTGTGCTAGACATGAGGAAGTGCTATGAAAGTGATGTGTTTCTTGCATTGAACTACAAGAAATTGTGCTACAGAATTATGAAAATTGGGCCAAGTTAAGGTGAAGAGAGTATATCCATGTACCATATACTATATGTCTAGTAAATGAATGTCATTCTGTAAAAATAAACTCTTATATGTACTGTACATTTTAAAAATCTTGTTTCAGTTGCCTGTCAATACCCCTTTTACCTTAACTTGGCCTAAATTTCAGTCTTTCATTCTTGTGCTAAGTACTGTGGAGTACAGCCCTGTGTGGTGTTGGTACTGTCAGTCAATTATACCATTGGTCTGTATCACTGTATAATGTCAGTATTAGTGTATAATGTAACACTAAAGCTGCCACTACTCAAGCTGGCAGCAAAATAAGAACAACAGCATAGGGAAGGACATCAAAACTTACAGATTTTACACTCAGAAATATATATATACTGTATATTTTGAGGCCAAATAATTACCAGTATATTGCAGTGGCATCTTTAGTATTACAACTTGTAGAAACAGTACACAGCTGCCCCACACATTGTTTAGTCAGACCTTTACCGTATGTTCAAAGTTTACCCCCTACACCTTATGCAGGAGATGGAGGCAGGGTAAATAGAAGGGGAGATATGATGGGGTTTTGTGTGTGTGTGTGTGTGTGTGTGAGAGAGAGAGATGGGTGCAAACAACAAGGGGAAATGGGATGCGTGTGTGTGTGTGTGTGTGTGAGAGAGAGAAAGAGGAGAGAAGGGTACAAAATTAACAAGGGGAAATGGTGTGTGTGTGTGTGTGTGTGTGTGTGTGTGTGTGTGTGTGTGTGTGTGTGTGTGTGTGAGAGAGAGAGAGAGGAGAGAAGGGTACAAAATTAACAAGGAAATGGTGTGTGTGTGTGTGTGTGTGAGAGAGAGGAGAGAAGGGTACAAAATTAACAAGGGGAAATGGTGTGTGTGTGTGTGTGTGTGTGTGTGTGTGTGTGTGTGTGTGTGAGAGAGAGAGAGAGAGAGAGGAGAGAAGGGTACAAAATTAACAAGGGGAAATGGTGTGTGTGTGTGTGTGTGTGTGTGTGTGTGTGTGTGTGTGTGTGTGTGTGTGTGTGTGTGTGTGTGAGAGAGAGAGAGAGAGAGGAGAGAAGGGTACAAAATTAACAAGGGGAAATGGTGTGTGTGTGTGTGTGTGTGAGAGAGAGAGGAGAGAAGGGTACAAAATTAACAAGGGGAAATGGTGTGTGTGTGTGTGTTAAAGGGGAGATGTATTATAAAGGAATATGAGAGAGAGAGAGGGTACATATGAGGAAAGATGGGTTGTGAGAGAGGGGGGGATGTACGTACGTATAAGGGGAGATGGGGTGAAAGAGAGAGAGAGGGGAATGTACGTATAAGGGGAGATAGGGTGAGAGGGAGGGGGTACATATAAGGAGAGAGAGTATTAAGGGGAGACAGGTGTGATAAGGGGAGATGGGATGTCACAGACAGAGCATTACAGGTTGAGGGGAGGGGATTCTTTCCTCAATTTATGGCCCAGAAAAAATACAAAATGCTTTCCGTGCACTCACCCAAACCACATAAAGATGGATGGTTTAGTAGTAGTGGTAGTAGTAGTAGTTCATCTGAAATGTGAACCCAGTGGACTGCAGGCTGGAATTATTGTGTAATGGTTATTATTATTTTCCCACCCATCACCAGTAATTTATCACTAACTTGTCTCAGATGTCCTGCCCATATCCCATACCCCCGTCATGCTGCCCATATCCCATACCCCCGTCATGCTGCCCATATCCCATACCCCCGTCATGCTGCCCATATCCCATACCCCCGTCATGCTGCCCATATCCCATACCCCCGTCATGCTGCCCATATCCCATACCCCCGTCATGCTGCCCATATCCCATACCCCCGTCATGCTGCCCATATCCCATACCCCCGTCATGCTGCCCATATCCCATACCCCCGTCATGCTGCCCATATCCCATACCCCCGTCATGCTGCCCATATCCCATACCCCCGTCATGCTGCCCATATCCCATACCGCCGTCATGCTGCCCATATCCCATACCGCCGTCATGCTGCCCATATCCCATACCGCCGTCATGCTGCCCATATCCCATACCCCCGTCATGCTGCCCATATCCCATACCGCCGTCATGCTGCCCATATCCCATACCGCTGTCATGCTGCCCATATCCCATACCCCCGTCATGCTGCCCATATCCCATACCGCCGTCATGCTGCCCATATCCCATACCCCCGTCATGCTGCCCATATCCCATACCGCCGTCATGCTGCCCATATCCCATACCCCCGTCATGCTGCCCATATCCCATACCCCCGTCATGCTGCCCATATCCCATACCCCCGTCATGCTGCCCATATCCCATACCGCCGTCATGCTGCCCATATCCCATACCGCCGTCATGCTGCCCATATCCCATACCCCCGTCATGCTGCCCATATCCCATACCCCTGTCATGCTGCCCATATCCCATACCCCCGTCATGCTGCCCATATCCCATACCCCCGTCATGCTGCCCATATCCCATACCCCCGTCATGCTGCCCATATCCCCTCCCCCGTCATGCTGCCCATATCCCATACCCCCGTCATGCTGCCCATATCCCATACCCCCGTCATGCTGCCCATATCCCATACCCCCGTCATGCTGCCCATATCCCATACCCCCGTCATGCTGCCCATATCCCATACCCCCGTCATGCTGCCCATATCCCATACCCCCGTCATGCTGCCCATATCCCATACCCCCGTCATGCTGCCCATATCCCATACCCCCGTCATGCTGCCCATATCCCATACCCCCGTCATGCTGCCCATATCCCATACCCCCGTCATGCTGCCCATATCCCATACCCCCGTCATGCTGCCCATATCCCATACCCCCGTCATGCTGCCCATATCCCATACCCCCGTCATCCTTCTCATTATCCTGCCCCCCTCCCCCTCCTAGCCATTTCGTCTTCCCTTTGTCATTATCGAGATTGGCTAGAAAATAAGTTACACAATTTCAGCCTGGAGTCCACTGGAATCACATTTCAGCTGAACTTGACTAGAACTACTACTACTACCACCACTACAACCATCCAGTCTGATATTTTGATATGGCGTGGCGGAGTCCACAGAAGCAGCTTTACCTTTTTTTTCTGGGTCATGAATTGTGAAAAGAATCCCCCCCCCCTTCCTGACTCTCTCTCTCCATTAACATTTTCCCTTCATTATTTCCATGCTTTTTCACAGCCCTGAACCTCATATACAATGTACCTTGAATGTAACGTGTGTAACACTGGAGTACAAAATAAAGTGGTGGCAATACTACCTACCCTGTTTCCTGTATCCTCTGTAGTAGTGTACAAGACAATACTTACCAGGCCCAGGGATGAACAGGGGGGAATGACGCCTTGGTGTTCACCACTGGTACAATTAGTTCACATATTTTCTACCAGATGGCACCACTGGTACAATTAGTTCACATATTTTCTACCAGATGGCACCACTGGTACAATTAGTTCACATATTTTCTACCAGATGGCACCACTGGTTAGTTCACATATTTTCTACCAGATGGCAGCACCAGTCTTGTCAGGAACAGCAAAACATAAGCTCCCTTCCCTGTGCAACCAAAGATAGTTCAAAGGATGACCAACAGATGGCAGCACTAACAATGTCTGGTGCTGCCATCTATTGGTCATCCCTTGAACTACAGTATTTTTTTGGTTGTACAGGGAAGGGGTCTTATGTTTTGCTGTTCCTGACAAGACTGGTGCTGCCACCTGGTGGCAACAATTGCAAGCTTGTACCACTGCTCAACACCCGGGCCTTATGATGCCCTATTGCTCAATCCCGGAGCTCACCAAATTTATTTTTCGCTCTCCCATATTTTGGAATTAAAACACACAGACGACGACTTTATTTGCACAGGTTAAAATATTACTCAATAAAGACCACATAAAAAAGGAAAAACAAAAAACCGCGTGGAAGAGGAGACGAGGAAGAGGGATTAGGAAGACGAAGATTAGGAGGGGGTAGATGATTAGCAGGGGGAAGAGGATTAGGTGGGGGAAGAGGATTAAGAGGGGAAGAGGATTAGGAGGGGAAAGAGGCTTGGGAAGGGGAAGAGGATTAGGAGGGGAAAGAGGATTAGGAGGGGAAGAGGATTAGGAAGGGAAAGAGGATTAGGAGGGGAAGAGGATTAGGAAGGGAAAGAGGATTAGGAGGGGGACGAGGATGAGGGGGAAGAGAGGGGACGAGAAGGAGGAGGGGGGATGAGGGGGAGGAGTGAGGATGAGGGGGAGGAAAAAGGGACAGAGAGGAGATGAGGAGGGAGAGGAGAGGGGATGAAGAGGAGGGGGAGGAGAGGGGATTAGGAGAGGGAGGAGAGGGGATGAGGAGGAAGGGACGAGAGAGGGGGACGAGGATGAGGGGGAGGAGTTTTAGGGGTGGAAGAGGAAGAGGGACGAGGGGCAGAAGGGGAGGATGAAGAGGTTGAGGGGGGTGGGGGTGAGAAGGGTGAGGAAAGTGGGGAGGAGGATGAGGGGATGGGGGAGAGGATGATGAGGAGGGGAAAGATGAGGATGAGAGGGATGAGGGAGAGGATGAGGATGAGGGGGGGTGGGGGAGAGGAGGAGGGGAAAGATGAGGACGAGAGGGATGGGGGAGAGGATGAGGATGAGAGGGGTGAGGGAGAGGATGATTACCAGGGGGGAGGTGGAGGATGATTACGAGGGGGGTGGGGGAGAGGATGATGATGAGGGGGTGGGGGAGAGGATGAGGATGAGGGGGGGTGGGGGAAGAGGAGGATGATGGGGGTGGGGGAGGTGGAAGGGGGAGAACGATGACAAGGTGGAGGAGAAGAGGAGAGAAAGGGGAAAGAAGAGACGGAGGGGGTGAAGATGAAGATGATGATGATGATGATGATGATGATGATGAGGAGGAGGAGGAGGAGGAGGGACGACGAGGAGGCTGGCACTGGTGGAGGAGGAGGCTGGCACTGAGGGAGAGGTGAGATGAGGAGAAGGGGGAAGGAGGACGAGGTGATGGGGAAGGGGGAAGAAGGGAAGGGGGAGGGGGGACGAGGAGGAGGAGATGGGAAAGGGGGAAGACGAGAAGGGGAAGGGGGGAGGAAGTTGGCACTGAGAGATGGAGGAAGTGGTGGAGGAGGAAGGTTGGCACTGAGGGAGAGGAGGAGGAGGAGGATGTTGGCACTGAGGGAGAGGAGGAAAGTTGGCACTGAGGGAGAGGAGGAGGATGTTGGCACTGAGGGAGAGGAGGAAGGTTGGCACTGAGGGAGAGGAGGAGGAGGAGGTTGGCACTGAGGGAGAGGAGGAAGGTTGGCACTGAGGGAGAGGAGGAGGAGGTTGGCACTGAGGGAGAGGAGGAAGGTTGGCACTGAGGGAGAGGAGGAGGAGGTTGGCACTGAGGGAGAGGAGGAGGAGGAGGAGGTTGGGGCTGAGGGAGAGGAGGAGGAGGAGGAGGTTGGCACTGAGGGAGAGGAGGAGGAGGAGGAGGTTGGCACTGAGGGAGAGGAGGAGGAGGTTGGCACTGAGGGAGAGGAGGAGGAGGAGGAGGTTGGCACTGAGGGAGAGGAGGAGGAGGAGGAGGTTGGCACTGAGGGAGAGGAGAAGGAGGAGGTTGGCACTGAGGGAGAGGAGGAGGAGGAGGTTGGCACTGAGGGAGAGGAGGAGGAGGAGGAGGTTGGCACTGAGGGAGAGGAGGAGGAGGAGGAGGTTGGCACTGAGGGAGAGGAGGAGGAGGAGGAGGTTGGGGCTGAGGGAGAGGAGGAGGAGGAGGAGGTTGGCACTGAGGGAGAGGAGGAGGAGGAGGAGGTTGGCACTGAGGGAGAGGAGGAGGAGGAATGTTGGCACTGAGGGAGAGGAGGAGGAGGAATGTTGGCACTGAGGGAGAAGAGGAGGAGGAAGGTTGGCACTGAGGGAGAAGAGGAGGAGGAAGGTTGGCACTGAGGGAGAAGAGGAGGAGGAAGGTTGGCACTGAGGGAGAAGAGGAGGAGGAAGGTTGGCACTGAGGGAGAAGAGGAGGAGGAGGAGGTTGGCACTGAGGGAGAAGAGGAGGAGGAAGGTTGGCACTGAGGGAGAAGAGGAGGAGGAAGGTTGGCACTGAGGGAGAAGAGGAGGAGGAGGAGGAGGAGGTTGGCACTGACGGGGAGGGGGAGGAGGTTGGCACTGACGGGGAGGAGGAGGAGGTTGGCACTGAGGGAGAGAAGAAGGAGGAGGTTGGCACTCAGGGAGAGGAGGAGGAGGAGGAGGAGGAGGAGGTTGGCACTGAGGGAGAGGAGGAGGAGGAGGAGGAGGTTGGCACTGAGGGAGAGGAGGAGGAGGAGGAGGTTGGGGCTGAGGGAGAGGAGGAGGAGGAGGTTGGGGCTGAGGGAGAAGAGGAGGAGGAAGGTTGGCACTGAGGGAGAAGAGGAGGAGGAAGGTTGGCACTGAGGGAGAAGAGGAGGAGGAAGGTTGGCACTGAGGGAGAAGAGGAGGAGGAAGGTTGGCAATTAGGGACAAGAAGAGGAGGAGGAGGAGGTTGGCACTGAGGGAGAGGAGGAGGAGGAAGGTTGGCACTGAGGGAGAAGAGGAGGAGGAGGAGGAGGAGGTTGGCACTGAGAGGAGGAGGAGGAGGAGGATGGCACTGAGAGAGATGAGGAGAAGGAAGGTTGGCAATTAGGGAGAAGAAGAAGAGGAGGAGGAGGAGGTTGGCACTGAGGGAGAGGAGGAGGAGGAGGTTGGCACTGAGGGGGAGGGGAAGGTGGAGGTTGGCGCTGAGGGGGAGAAGTGGAGGAGGAGGTTGGCACTGAGAGGGGGAAGTGGAGGAGGAGGTTGGCAGTGTGGGGGGGAGGTGGAGGAGGTTGGCACCGAGGTGGGGAGGTGAAGGAGGATGAGGTTGGCACTGAGGAGGAGGAGGAGGAGGTTGGCACTGAGAGCCTGGGAGGTGGAGTAGGTTGGCACTGAGGGAGAGGAGGAGGAGAAGCACTGAGGAAGAGGAGGAGGAAGTTGGCACTGAGGGGGGAGGGGGAGGAGGAGGTTGGCACTGAGGGGGGAGGGGGAGGAGGAGGAGGTTGGCACTGAGGGGGGAGGGGGAGGAGGAGGTTGGCACTGAGGGGGGAGGGGGAGGAGGAGGTTGGCACTGAGGGGGGAGGGGGAGGAGGAGGTTGGCACTGAGGGGGGAGGGGGAGGAGGAGGTGGGCACTGTGCGTAGGAGGGGGAGGAGGAGGTTGGCTGTGAGGGGGGGAGGTGGAGGAGGAGGTTGGCACTGAGGGGGAGGGGGGGGAGGAGAAGGTTGGCACTGAGGGGGAGGGGGGGGAGGAGGTTGGCACTCAGGGGGGGGGGGAGGAGGAGAAGGTTGGCACTGAGGGGGAGGGGGAGGAGGAGGAGGTTGGCACTGAGGGGGGAGGTGGAGGAGGAGGTTGGCACTCACGGGGGAGGTGGAGGAGGAGGTTGGCAATCAGGGGGCAGGGGGAGACGGAGGTAGGAAAACCGGGGGAGGTGGAGGAGGAGGTTGGCACTGAGGGGGAGGAGGAGGAGGTTGGCACTGAGGGGGAGGGGGAGGAGGAGGTTGGCACTCAGGGGGAGGGGGAGGAGGAGGTTGGCACTCAGGGGGAGGGGGAGGAGGAGGAGGTTGGCACTGAGGGGGGAGGTGGAGGAGGAGGTTGGCACTCACGGGGGAGGTGGAGGAGGAGGTTGGCACTCAGGGGGGAGGGGGAGGAGAAGGTTGGCACTGAGGGGGAGGGGGAGGAGGAGGAGGTTGGCACTGAGGGGGGAGGTGGAGGAGGAGGTTGGCACTGAGGGGGGAGGTGGAGGAGGAGGTTGGCACTGAAGGGGGAGGTGGAGGAGGAGGTTGGCACTGAAGGGGGAGGTGGAGGAGGAGGTTGGCACTGAAGGGGGAGGTGGAGGAGGAGGTTGGCACTGAAGGGGGAGGTGGAGGAGGAGGTTGGCACTGAAGGGGGAGGTGGAGGAGGAGGTTGGCACTGAGGGGGGAGGTGGAGGAGGAGGTTGGCACTGAGGGGGGAGGTGGAGGAGGAGGTTGGCACTGAGGGGGGAGGTGGAGGAGGAGGTTGGCACTGAGGGGGGAGGTGGAGGAGGAGGTTGGCACTCAGGGGGGAGGTGGGGGAGGAGGTTGGCACTGAGGGGGGAGGTGGAGGAGGAGGTTGGCACTCAGGGGGGAGGTGGGGGAGGAGGTTGGCAGTGAGGGGGAGGGAGGAGGCAACTCACCTGGAGGTGTCTTGTGTTCCGGAGGGGCTCAGTCTGCTGGTGTGGTCGTGGGTGTGGCAGTGGGGGTGCTGAAATGAGGCAATAGTAAATTATATACCTATTAACTGGACACACACACACACACACACACATTAACATTATACTGGATACTGTTTATATCCCATAATGTATTTTGTTACCTCACTCTTCCTACCAGCACACCATGTTATTACACACACACACACACACACACACACATGTACAGCTTAACATAATACTGCATACTGTTTATATCTCATAATGTTACCTCACTCTTCCTACCAGCACACCATGTTATTCCATTTCAGGAGTGGTGCATCAGTGAAGGGGTTCAGGCAGACTGTATGCCACTCCTTCAGGGCCAAAAGTCTATCCTAAACTATATAAAGTCATATGGAAACAGCAACACCAAAATATCTGACGGCACCATTACGTGAGAGACATGAGAAGTGATGGAGCGAGGTGGTGTTGCTGTGGAAGTGGGAAGCACATTAAAAGATGTACTGTGGGAAGCACATTAAAAGATGTACTGTACTATGAGATGGTCTGGCCAAGTGGAGAGGAGGGAGAAAGAACACTGACTACAAGTGTGTGTCAGCGAGGTGACACGGGAGGCTGAGGGAATGGACGACCCAGGATGAGACGGAGGGATGGCATACAGACGCAGCCGAGGGAGGGATGTGTGAGTTGGAGAGAGGTTAGTCAGATGGCGGACGACAACGCGTTTGTAGCCAACCCTGACGGGACACAAGCGTGTAGCGATAGATAGATAATTAGATATAAATAGATGTAGACATAGACAAACATAGAAAGAGGCATGCCAGGAGATACAGGTAAAATAATATATAGTGTGACGGGAGTCCAACCCAGGCTGCTCTAAGCTTATATCATTAAAGATAAATATTACAAGCACTGCTATAACCCATCATTCATTTTACTCCTGCCACCTTCACACGATTTTACTTGTTGCTGGGGCTGGTCTTATCTAGGGTTTCGTAGCACATTTTACGAAATAATTTATTCCAATATTACATGTTAGCCTTCTTGTGTATGTTATTTATCTCGTTTGACAGCAATTTTTGTATTAACATTACGAGAAGATAATGAGGCATAATGAGCAGAGTACATCAGTACGGATGAAGTGTTACAGAATAAATATATACACCTAAACATTACAGTACATGCTATTTGTTATTATAGTATTGATATAGTTGGCGTCAGTAACTTAAAAGATGCTACTGAGGTGTAATGTGCAGAATAAATAGCTAAGGAAAACGTGTTACGAATCTCCAGGTCCACTAGGAATACGAGGGTGAGTCTGCGTTGCCATGGATATCCCTGGCCTTCCCCCTCACAATAGCGACCTTCCTACCATCCTCACTCCGCGATGACCAGCATAAAAATGACGCTATTTCCACTGCTTTATCGCGTAGGACTGTTTCCTTGGTGCAGACGGGTGGCTGTACCGATATTACAATACCGACATAGCTTAGTTCTCGCCTGTATAGTCGAATAATTGTATTTAAAGCTAAAATGATGTGCATACCAATGTTACCAACAGCAAAAGTACCCTTGGCCTCTGATTTCCGTTCCAGATTAAAGGAATATTATAAAGACTGCTAGTTTCTCTTACATATTTCGTCCTTGCTGTCTTAGCGGTCAAAATTCAAAACCATTCTGTGAGATATTCGTGTCTCTCTGTTAACTGAATTACTGACATGCAACTTCCGGAGACACCCTGTGATCTGGCAACTGTGTGGGGTGATGCGAGGCTGCCATGGCTGTAGCACCGTAGTCGTAAATGATCTTAACCATTTCTTACGATAAATATTCCTTTACGGAAGTAAATCGGTATCAGAAATCGGTGTGTATGGAGGTATTTCCAGCTAAATATTCAGCCTGGTTTGCTGGTGAAGTGTTTGGGGGATATACCAGTGAAAACAAAAGGCTCCTGTACACAGGTAAAGGTGAGAAATGTTATGAATATTACGTCATATTTTGTTAGAACTTAATGTGTCACGTCAGCTAATGTGGTGCTAATGTGCACTTGATGTCTGTCTTAACTTCACTACATAACTACACCCAAATTGGCAAGTTTCTCAGTCACATCAGTTGATAAGAATAATACAAAATAGATCAACGGCGCTAAGATAAAATTAGTTTAATTCTGACGTCATTTTTAGGGTGTTGTTGGTGAGAGTGTCAAGTTGTAACATTAAGAAGAGAAACCCTTGCAAGTAACTAATTGGCTGATCTAAGTTTGTCTCTTGTATCATTATTAGGTCATTCTGGAGGCTGGTAGTCCGCCTGAAGATGGTACACACTGGCCTCTTGGCCTATACAAGCAGTAGCACAAAATTATCTCTTAAATGAAAGAAATCGCCAAGATATCACTCTTGTAATTTCTGTGTTGCGTTGGTCTCCCTGGCCCAACATGGATGCCAAAGACTGCAGATTCTAGCTTCATAATTTCAGCAGCAAGATCCACAACAGGGGTTGTTTTTTAACGCTGCTTGAGGTGTTTGTCGCTGATAATATATGGTAATTAACAGTACTGATGTGCTGTTGTGGCTGTGTGTGTGAAAATAAAGTCATAGGAGAGTGTAGTTCAAACACGCAGGTTATCTAACCTCGTTGAACTGAATCAATGAATCAGCTCCACCAAAGACATTTGTCAGTTCAACCAACACCTCGAGGTCTCACAACACCACGCAGTTCCCAGATCCAGGTGTGCTGGCCATTTACCAAATTTGATTTTATTATAATAGTAGTTATACAATTACGGGAAATGGCATAAAAATAGTCGTTATTGAAAATATTACACTTTCATGAACCCTAAGCTGACTAAAAACAAGAAGCCTCAGTAATTTTGCTATGAGTTAAAGATTGACTTGGCAGGCTACTGGTCTTATTATACTTGAGAACACTGTGTAGCATATTATTTTGCTGTAAATAATCTTTATCAGCAACGACTGCAATAAATAAGTGGTGTAAGTATTGTACTATCCATACACCCACCCTCCTGCCCCAAAGAAACAGCCGAAAAAGATAAAATAATGGAAATATCGTCATTTTTATGTTGGCCACCGAGGAGAGAGGATGACAGGGAGGTCACTCTGTTGGCGGGAAAACGAGTGGTTTCCATGGCAACGCAGACTCAACTGGCACATACAAAATATTTGCTGTTTTGGGAGTGTGTGCTTGATTTACGACATAAGTAGCTTAGTGGTAAAGACAGTAACATAATAATTCAATGTTTTACGACATAAGTGGCTTAGTGGTAAAGACAGTAACATAATAATTAATGTTTTAAGCATTACTCTGACAATACAGTGTGTGTTTGATTTACGACATAAGTAGCTTAGTGGTAAAGACAGTAACATAATAATTCAATGTTTTACGACATAAGTAGCTTAGTGGTAAAGACAGTGACATAATAATTAATGTTTTACGACATAAGTAGCTTAGTGGTAAAGACAGTGACATAATAATTAATGTTTTACGACATAAGTGGCTTAGTGGTAAAGACAGTAACATAATAATTCAATGTTTTACGACATAAGTAGCTTAGTGGTAAAGACAGTAACATAATAATTCAATGTTTTACGACATAAGTAGCTTAGTGGTAAAGACAGTAACATAGTAATTCCATGTTTTACGACATAAGTGGCTTAGTGGTAAAGACAGTAACATAATAATTCAATGGTTTACGACATAAGTGGCTTAGTGGTAAAGACAGTAACATAATAATGTTTGACGCATTACTTTGACAATATAAGCCTTCAATATCACTTGAACCACAAACCTGAGTTGCTTTCCTTTGCTTGTCAGACCGATGTGGGATGACAGTATTGCTGTTTAACTTGACACCACTGTAACACCAATACTTTTGCCTTTAATATACTTATTTAGGTATAAACGCGATACATAAATGATGGCAGTGTTGTAATGACCCTGTACCCACTCCCCTGTACCACACATGGATGTTAATAAAATATCATTTTTATGTGGGCCACCGAGGAGACAGGATGAGGAGCACATCGCTCTCTCTCTCTCTCTCTCTCCTTCTCTCTCTCTCAGGGGTTCCTAAATGGGAGGGGGGGGGGGGCTGGAATCTGGATATCCTATGGGGTGATTAAACAGATACAGCTAAAATGGCCAAAGTGTCCTTTCTGATGTGCTGTTCGTTATATAATGATATATTTACTGATCAAATGCTTTGGATTTTAATTTGGGCTGACTAGGAATAATAATTCTTTTCTAGATCTCAGATAAAACAATATACATAATCATGCTACATAAAAATACATGTACAATATTCCTGAACTTTATACAAATGTCTATAACACCGCTGGCTTCCTTGCCGTTACCCTGTACAAAGAACCGCTAAATGCAGCCACACAACTTTACAACTGAATTACTGAAAATAGCTGCCACGGGAAAGTCCCCCCCCCCTCGAAGAATTGCTGACAGGGACGGTGGTGTTGGCGGGAAAGCCTGTGGTGTCCATGGCAACGCAGACTGACGCTGGTACGCCAACTGGCTTTTATATATTCCGTAACACCTCTACCTTAGCAGCTTATTCTGCACTCCACACCTCAGCATCTTTATGCAGGTTACTGATGTAAACTATATTTATATTAAAACCATATAATTAATGTGTACGGCAATGTTAAGGTGCTATAGGCAGAATAAATCGCTAAAGGATGGGTGTTATGGCACCTGCTATGCCACCTTAGCTAATTACTTATCATATTACACCTGGTTAATGTGTGTGTGTGTGTGTGTGTGTGTGTGTGTGTGAGAGAGAGAGAGAGAGAGAGAGACGAAATCTGAAAGTAAATGTAGGAAAGAGTAAAAATGGTGGTGTTTGAGAGGAATGAAGTGATGAAGTGTTTGTGATGCTGCAGGAGTAGGAAATGAAATGTGTGTGTGTGTGTGTGTGTGTGTGTGTGTGTGTGTGTGTGTGCCTTTAATACACTGCCAACTCACCTGCAGGCCCTTGTGTGTTGCGGAGACGGCTCAGGCTGCTGGTGTGGGCGTGGGGATGGCAGTGAGTGTGCTGAAATGAGACAGAGGAAATAAGCATGTATACCTATTAATTAAACATGGAGTTAATTATCACACGCGCGTATACTGGCACTTTATTAATTCACTACCCTCAGAGCACATACAAACACACACACACACACTAGCAAGCATACTCTTAACATCTAGAACTACTACAACTACTACACTTTATAAAAGTTAAAGTCGTATTAGGACTGCATATGCTTTTCTAATTTATCTTAATAATTATATATAGATTTGCTGACCTATAAATAGTGGTGTATTGTATATGGTATATGCAGTATATAATAATGGGGTGTATTGTATATGGTATATGCCATATACAATAATGGGGTGTATTGTATATGGTACATGCCGTATATAATAATGGGGTGTATTGTATATGGTACATGCAGTATATAATAATGGGGTGTATTGTCTATGGTACATGCCGTATATAATAATGGGGTGTATTGTATATGGTACATGCCGTATATAATAATGGGGTGTATTGTATATGGTACAGTAATTATATAATAATGGGGTGTATTGTATATGGTATATGCAGTATATAATAATGGGGTGTATTATATATGATATATGCAGTATATAATAATGGGGTGTATTGTATATAGTATATGCAGTATATAATAATGGGGTGTATTGTATATGGTATATGCAGTATATAATAATGGCGTGTATCGTATATGGTATATGCAGTATATAATAATGGCGTGTATTGTATATGGTATATACAGTATATAATAATGGGGTGTATTGCATATGGTATATGCAGTATATAATAATGGGGTGTATTGTATATAGTATATGCAGTATATAATAATGGGGTGTATTGTATATAGTATATGCAGTATATAATAATGGGGTGTATTGCATATGGTATATGCAGTATATAATAATGGCGTGTATTGCATATGGTATATGCAGTATATAATAATGGCGTGTATTGCATATGGTATATGCAGTATATAATAATGGCGTGTATTGCATATGGTATATGCAGTATATAATAATGGCGTGTATTGAATATGGTATATGCAGTATATAATAATGGCGTGTATTGTATATGGTATATGCATAATATAATAATGGCGTGTATTGTATATATTATATGCAGTACATAATAATGGGGTGTATTGTATATGGTATATGCAGTATATAATAATGGCGTGTATTGTATATGGTATATGCAGTATATAATAATGGGGTGTATTGTATATAGTATATGCAGTATATAATAATGGGGTGTATTGTATATGGTATATGCAGCATATAATAATGGGGTGTATTGCATATGGTATATGCAGTATATAATAATGGCATGTATTGTATATGGTATACGCAGTATATAATAATGGGGTGTATTGCATATGGTATCTGCAGAATATAATAATGGGGTGCATTGTATATGGTACATGCAGTATATAATAATGGGGTGTATTGTATATGGTATATGCAGTAGTATAATAATGGGGTGTATTGCATATGGTATCTGCAGTATATAATAATGGGGTGTATTGTATATGGTATCTGCAGTATATAATAATGGGGTGTATTGCATATGGTATATGCAGTATATAATAATGGGGTGTATTGCATATGGTATATGCAGTATATAATAATGGGGTGTATTGCATATGGTATATGCAGTATATAATAATGGGGTGTATTGCATTTGGTATATGCAATATATAATGGGGTGTATTGCATATGGTATATGCAGTATATAATAATGGGGTGTATTGCATATAGTATATGCAGCATATAATAATAGGATGTATTGCATATGGTATATGCATTATATAATAATGGGGGTGTATTCCATATGGTATATGCAGTATATAATAATGGGATATATTGCATATAGTATATGCAGTATATGATAATAGGGTGTATTGCATATGGTATATGCAGTATATGATAATGGGGTGTATTCCATATCGTATATGCAGTATATAATAATCGGGTGTAATGTATATGGTATATGCAGTATATAATAATGGGGTGTAATGTATATGGTATATGCAGTATATAATAATGGGGTGTATTGTATATGGTACATGCAGTATATAATAATGGGGTGTATTGCATATAGTATATACAGTATATAATAATAGGGTGTATTCCATATAGTATATGCAGTATATAATAATGGGGTGTATTGTATATGGTATATCCAGTATATAATAATGGGGTGTATTATAAATGGTATATGCAGTATATAATAATGGGGTGTATTGCATATGGTATATGAAGTATATAATAATGGGGTGTATTGCATATGGTATATGAAGTATATAATAATGGGGTGTATTGTATATGGTATATGCAGTATATAATAATTGGGTGTATTGCATATGGTATATGCAGTATAAAATAATGGGGTGTATTGTATATAGTATATGCAGTATATAATAATGGAGTGTATTGCATATGGTATATGCAGTATATAATAATGAGGCGTATTGCATATAGTATATGCAGTATATAATAATGGGGTGCATTGTATATGGTAAATGCAGTATATAATAATGGGGTGCTTTGTATATGGTATATGCAGTATATAATAATAGGGTGCATTGTATATAGTATATGCAGTATATAATAATGGGGTGTATTGTATATGGTATATACAGTATATAATAATGGGGTGTATTGTACATGGTATATGCAGTATATAATAATGGGGTGTATTGTATATGGTATATGCAGTATATAATAATGGCGTGTATTTTATATGGTATATGCAGTATATAATAATGGGTTGTATTGCATATTGTCTATCCAGTATATAATAATGGGGTGTATTGTATATGGTATATGCAGTATATAATAATGGGGTGTATTGCATATGATATATACAGTATATAATAATGGGGTGTATTGCATATGGTATATGCAGTATATAATAATGGGGTGTATTGCATATAGTATATGCAGTATATAATAATGGGGTGTATTGCATAGGGTATATGCAGTATATAATAATGGGGTGTATTGCATATGGTATATGCAGTATACAATAATGGGGTGTATTGCATATAGTATATGCAGTATATAATAATGGGGTGTATTGCATATGGTATATGCAGTATATAATAATGGGGTGTATTGCATATGGTATATGCAGTATACAATAATGGGGTGTATTGCATATGGTATATGCAGTATACAATAATGGGGTGTATTGCATATAGTATATGCAGTATACAATAATGGGGTGTATTGCACATGGTATATGCAGTATATAATAATGGGGTGTATTGCATATGGTATATGAAGTATACAATAATGGGGTGTTTTGCATATGGTATATGCAGTATATAATAATGGGGTGTATTGCATATGGTATATGCAGTATACAATAATGGGGTGTATTGCATATGGTATATGCAGTATACAATAATGGGGTGTATTGCATATGGTATATGCAGTATATAATAATGAGGTGTATTGCATATGGTAAATGCAGTATACAATAATGGGGTGTATTGCATATGGTATATGCAGTATATAATAATGGGGTGTATTGCATATAGTATATGCAGTATATAATAATGGGGTGTATTGCATATGGTATATGCAGAATATAATAATGAGGTGTATTGCATATGGTATATGCAGTATATAATAATGGGGTGTATTGCATATGGTATATGCAGTATATAATAATGGGGAGTATTGCATATGGTATATGCAGTATATAATAATGGAGTGTATTGTATATGGTATATGCAGTATATAATAATGGGGTGTATTGTATGTGGTATATGCAGTATATAATAATGGGGTGTATTGCATGTGGTATATGCAGTATATAATAATGGGGTGTATTGTATGTTGTATATACAGTATATAATAATAGGGTGTATTGCATATAGTATATGCAGTATATAATAATGGGATGTATTGCATATGGTATATGCAGTATATAATAATGGGGTGTATTGTATATAGTATATGCAGTATATAATAATGAAGTGTATTGTATATGGTATATGCAGCATATAATAATGGGGTATATTGCATATGGTATATGCAGTATATAATAATGGGGTGTATTGCATATGGTATATGCAGTATATAATAATATGGTGTACTGCATATGGTATATGCAGTATATAATAATGGGGTGTATTGCATATGGTATATGCAGTATATAATAATGGGGTGTATTGCATATGGTATATGCAGTATATAATAATGGGGTGTATTCCATATGGTATATGCAGTATATGATAATGGGATGTATTGCATATGGTATATGCAGTATATAATAATGGGGTGTATTGAATATGGTATATGCAGTATATAATAATGGGGTGTATTGCATATGGTATATGCAGTATATAATAATGGGGTGTATTGCATGTGGTCTATGCAGTATATAATAATGGGGTGTATTGTATGTGGTCTATGCAGTATATAATAATGGGGTGTATTGTATGTGGTCTATGCAGTATATAATAATGGGGTGTATTGCATGTGGTCTATGCGGTATATAATAATGGGGTGTATTGTATATGGTATATGCAGTATATAATAATGGGGTGTATTGCATATGGTCTATGCAGTATATAATAATGGGGTGTATTGCATATGGTCTATGCAGTATATAATAATAGGGTGTATTGCATATGGTATATGCAGTATATAATAATGGGGTGTATTGCATATGGTATATGCAATATATAATAATGGGGTGTATTGCATATGGTATATGCAGTATATAATAATGGGATGTATTGCATATGGTATATGCAGTATATAATAATGGCGTGTATTGAATATGGTATATGCAGTATATAATAATGGCGTGTATTGTATATGGTATATGCATAATATAATAATGGCGTGTATTGTATATATTATATGCAGTACATAATAATGGGGTGTATTGTATATGGTATATGCAGTATATAATAATGGCGTGTATTGTATATGGTATATGCAGTATATAATAATGGGGTGTATTGTATATAGTATATGCAGTATATAATAAAGGGGTGTATTGTATATAGTATATGCAGCATATAATAATGGGGTGTATTGCATATGGTATATGCAGTATATAATAATGGCATGTATTGTATATGGTATACGCAGTATATAATAATGGGGTGTATTGCATATGGTATCTGCAGAATATAATAATGGGGTGCATTGTATATGGTACATGCAGTATATAATAATGGAGTGTATTGTATATGGTATATGCAGTAGTATAATAATGGGGTGTATTGCATATGGTATCTGCAGTATATAATAATGGGGTGTATTGTATATGGTATCTGCAGTATATAATAATGGGGTGTATTGCATATGGTATATGCAGTATATAATAATGGGGTGTATTGCATATGGTATATGCAGTATATAATAATGGGGTGTATTGCATATGGTATATGCAGTATATAATAATGGGGTGTATTGCATTTGGTATATGCAATATATAATGGGGTGTATTGCATATGGTATATGCAGTATATAATAATGGGGTGTATTGCATATAGTATATGCAGCATATAATAGGATGTATTGCATATGGTATATGCAGTATATATTAATGGTGGTGTATTCCATATGGTATATGCAGTATATAATAATGGGATATATTGCATATAGTATATGCAGTATATGATAATAGGGTGTATTGCATATGGTATATGCAGTATATGATAATGGGGTGTATTCCATATGGTATATGCAGTATATGATAATGGGGTGTATTCCATATCGTATATGCAGTATATAATAATGGGGTGTAATGTATATGGTATATGCAGTATATAATAATGGGGTGTATTGTATATGGTACATGCAGTATATAATAATGGGGTGTATTGCATATAGTATATACAGTATATAATAATAGGGTGTATTGCATATAGTATATGCAGTATATAATAATGTGGTGTATTGTATATGGTATATCCAGTATATAATAATGGGGTGTATTATAAATGGTATATGCAGTATATAATAATGGGGTGTATTGCATATGGTATATGAAGTATATAATAATGGGGTGTATTGCATATGGTATATGCAGTATATAATAATTGGGTGTATTGCATATGGTATATGCAGTATAAAATAATGGGGTGTATTGTATATAGTATATGCAGTATATAATAATGGAGTGTATTGCATATGGTATATGCAGTATATAATAATGAGGCGTATTGCATATAGTATATGCAGTATATAATAATGGGGTGCATTGTATATGGTAAATGCAGTATATAATAATGGGGTGCTTTGTATATGGTATATGCAGTATATAATAATAGGGTGCATTGTATATAGTATATGCAGTATATAATAATGGGGTGTATTGTATATGGTATATACAGTATATAATAATGGGGTGTATTGTACATGGTATATGCAGTATATAATAATGGGGTGTATTGTATATGGTATATGCAGTATATAATAATGGCGTGTATTTTATATGGTATATGCAGTATATAATAATGGGTTGTATTGCATATTGTCTATCCAGTATATAATAATGGGGTGTATTGTATATGGTATATGCAGTATATAATAATGGGGTGTATTGCATATGATATATACAATATATAATAATGGGGTGTATTGCATATGGTATATGCAGTATATAATAATGGGGTGTATTGCATATAGTATATGCAGTATATAATAATGGGGTGTATTGCATAGGGTATATAATATCAGTGTATTGGACAGTATATAATAATGGGGTGTATTGCATATATATGCAGTATATAATAATGGGGTGTATTGCATATGGTATATGCAGTATATAATAATGGGGTGTATTGCATATGGTATATGCAGTATATAATAATGGGGTGTATTGCATATGGTATATGCAGTATATAATAATGGGGTGTATTGCATATGGTATATGCAGTATATAATAATGGGGTGTATTGCATATGGTATATGCAGTATATAATAATGGGGTGTATTGCATATGGTATATGCAGTATATAATAATGGGGTGTATTGCATATGGTATATGCAGTATACAATAATGGGGTGTATTGCATATGGTATATGCAGTATATAATAATGGGATGTATTGCATATGGTATGTGCAGTATATAATAATGGGGTGTATTGCATATGGTATGTGCAGTATATAATAATGGGGTGTATTGCATATGGTATGTGCAGTATATAATAATGGGTGGAATTGCATATGGTATCTGCAGTATAGAATAATGGGTAGTATTGCATATGGTATATGCAGTATATAATAATGGGGTGTATTGCATATGGTATATGCAGTATATAATAATGGGGTGTATTGCATATGGTATATGCAGTATATAATAATGGGGTGTATTGCATATGGTATATGCAGTATATAATAATGGGGTGTATTGTATATGGTATATGCAGTATATAATAATGGGGTGTATTGCATATGGTATATGGTATATAATAATGGGGTGTATTGTATATGGTATATGCAGCTTATAATAATGAGGTGTATTGTATATGGTATATGCAGTATATAACAATGGGGGGTATTGAATATGGTATATGCAGTATATAATAATGGGGTGTATTGTATATGGTATATGCAGTATATAATAATGGGGTGTATTGCATATAGTATATGCAGTATATAATAATGGGTTTTATTGTATATGGTATATGCAGTATATAATAATGGGGTGTATTGCATATGGTATATGCAGTATATAATAATGGGGTGTATTGCATATGGTATATGCAGTATATAATAATGGGGTGTATTGCATATGGTATATGCAGTATATAATAATGGGGTGTATTGTATATGGTATATGCAGTATATAATAATGGGGTGTATTGTATATGGTATATGCAGTATATAATAATGGGGTGTATTGCATATGGTATATGCAGTATATAATAATGGGGTGTATTGCATATGGTATATGCAGTATATAATAATGGGGTGTATTGCATATGGTATATGCAGTATATAATAATGGGGTGTATTGTATATGGTATATGCAGTATATAATAATGGGGTGTATTGCATATGGTATATGCAGTATATAATAATGGGGTGTATTGCATATGGTATATGCAGTATATAATAATGGGGTGTATTGCATATGGTATATGCAGTATATAATAATGGGGTGTATTGCATATGGTATATGCAATATATAATAATAGGGTGCATTGTATATAGTATATGCAGTATATAATAATGGGGTGTATTGCATTTGGTATATGCAGTATATAATAATGGGGTGTATTACATATGGTATATGCAGTATATAATAACGGGGTGTATTGCATATGGTATATGCAGTATATAATTATGGGGTGTATTGCATATGGTATATGCAGTATATAATAATGGGGTGTATTGCATATGGTATATGCAGTATATAATAATGGGGTGTATTGCATATGGTATATGCAGTATATAATAATGGGGTGTATTGCATATGGTATATGCAGTATATAATAATGGGGTGTATTGAATATGGTATATGCAGTATATAATAATGGGTATATTGCATATGGTATATGCAGTATATAATAATGGGGTGTATTGTATATGGTATATGCAGTATATAATAATGGGGTGTATTGTATATGGTATATGCAGTATATAATAATGGGTATATTGCATATGGTATATGCAGTATATAATAATGGGGTGTATTGCATATGGTATATGCAGTATATAATAATGGGGTGTATTGCATATGGTATATGCAGTATATAATAATGGGGTGTATTGCATATGGTATATGCAGTATATAATAATGGGGTGTATTGCATATGGTATATGCAGTATATAATAATGGGGTGTATTGCATATGGTATATGCAGTATATAATAATGGGGTGTATTGCATATGGTATATGCAGTATATAATAATGGGGTGTATTGCATATGGTATATGCAGTATATAATAATGGGGTGTATTGCATATGGTATATGCAGTATATAATAATGGGGTGTATTGCATATGGTATATGCAGTATATAATAATGGGGTGTATTGCATATGGTATATGCAGTATATAATAATAGGGTGTATTGCATATGGTATATGCAGTATATAATAATAGAGTGTATTGCATATGGTATATGCAGCATATAATAATGGGTTGTATTGCATATATATGCAGTATATAATAATGGGGTGTATTGCATATGGTATATGCAGTATATAATAATGGGGTGTATTGCATATGGTATATGCAGTATATAATAATGGGGTGTATTGCATATGGTATATGCAGTATATAATAATGGGGTGTATTGCATATGGTATATGCAGTATATAATAATGGGGTGTATTGCATATGGTATATGCAGTATATAATAATGGGGTGTATTGCATATAGTATATGCAGTATATAATAATGGGGTGTATTGCATATGGTATATGCAGTATATAATAATGGGGTGTATTGCATATGGTATATGCAGTATATAATAATGGGGTGTATTGCATATGGTATATGCAGTATATAATAATGGGGTGTATTGCATATGGTATATGCAGTATATAATAATGGGGTGTATTGCATATGGTATATGCAGTATATAATAATGGGGTGTATTGCATATGGTATATGCAGTATATAATAATGGGGTGTATTGCATATGGTATATGCAGTATATAATAATGGGGTGTATTGCATATGGTATATGCAGTATATAATAATGGGGTGTATTGCATATGGTATATGCAGTATATAATAATGGGGTGTATTGCATATGGTATATGCAGTATATAATAATGGGGTGTATTGCATATGGTATATGCAGTATATAATAATGGGGTGTATTGCATATGGTATATGCAGTATATAATAATGGGGTGTATTGCATATGGTATATGCAGTATATAATAATGGGGTGTATTGCATATGGTATATGCAGTATATAATAATGGGGTGTATTGCATATGGTATATGCAGTATATAATAATGGGGTGTATTGCATATGGTATATGCAGTATATAATAATGGGGTGTATTGCATATGGTATATGCAGTATATAATAATTGTGTGTATTGCATATGTTATATGCAGTATATAATAATGGGGTGTATTGCATATGGTATATGCAGTATATAATAATGGGGTGTATTGCATATGGTATATGCAGTATATAATAATGGGGTGTATTGCATATGGTATATGCAGTATATAATAATGGGGTGTATTGCATATGGTATATGCAGTATATAATAATGGGGTGTATTGCATATGGTATATGCAGTATATAATAATGGGGTGTATTGCATATGGTATATGCAGTATATAATAATGGGGTGTATTGCATATGGTATATGCAGTATATAATAATGGGGTGTATTGCATATGGTATATGCAGTATATAATAATGGGGTGTATTGCATATGGTATATGCAGTATATAATAATGGGTATATTGCATATGGTATATGCAGTATATAATAATGGGGTGTATTGTATATGGTATATGCAGTATATAATAATGGGGTGTATTGCATATGGTATATGCAGTATATAATAATGGGGTGTATTGCATATGGTATATGCAGTATATAATAATGGGGTGTATTGCATATGGTATATGCAGTATATAATAATGGGGTGTATTGCATATGGTATATGCAGTATATAATAATGGGGTGTATTGCATATGGTATATGCAGTATATAATAATGGGGTGTATTGCATATGGTATATGCAGTATATAATAATGGGGTGTATTGCATATGGTATATGCAGTATATAATAATGGGGTGTATTGCATATGGTATATGCAGTATATAATAATGGGGTGTATTGCATATGGTATATGCAGTATATAATAATGGGGTGTATTGCATATGGTATATGCAGTATATAATAATGGGGTGTATTGCATATGGTATATGCAGTATATAATAATGGGGTGTATTGCATATAGTATATGCAGTATATAATAATGGGGTGTATTGCATATGGTATATGCAGTATATAATAATGGGGTGTATTGCATATAGTATATGCAGTATATAATAATGGGGTGTATTGCATATGGTATATGCAGTATATAATAATGGGGTGTATTGCATATGGTATATGCAGTATATAATAATGGGGTGTATTGCATATGGTATATGCAGTATATAATAAGGGGTGTATTGCATATGGTATTTACAGTATATAATAATGGGGTGTATTGCATATGGTATGTGCAGTATATAATAATGGGGTGTATTGCATATGGTATATGCAGTATATAATAATGGGGTGTATTGCATATGGTATATGCAGTATATAATAATGGGGTGTATTGCATATGGTATATGCAGTATATAATAATGGGGTGTATTGTATATGGTATATGCAGCATATAATAATGGGGTGTATTGCATATGATATATGCATTATATAATAATGGGGTGTATTGCATATTGTATATGCAGTATATAATAATAGGGTGTATTGCATATGGTATATGCAGTATATAATAATAGGGTGTATTGCATATAGTATATGCAGTATATAATAATGGGGTGTATTCCATATTGTATATGAAGTATATAATAATGGGGTGTATTGCATATGGTATATGCAGTATATAATAATGGGGTGTATTGAATATGGTATATGCAGTATATAATAATGGGGTGTATTGCATATGGTATATGCAGTATATAATAATGGGGTGTATTGCATATGGTATATGCAGTATATAATAATGGGGTGTATTGCATATGGTCTATGCAGTATATAATAATGGGGTGTATTGTATGTGGTCTATGCAGTATATAATAATGGGGTGTATTGTATGTGGTCTATGCAGTATATAATAATGGGGTGTATTGCATGTGGTCTATGCAATATATAATAATGGGGTGTATTCTATATGGTATATGCAGTATATAATAATGGGTTGTATTGCATATGGTCTATGCAGTATATAATAATGGGGTGTATTGCATATGGTATATCCAGTGTATAATAATGGATTGTATTGCATATGATATATGCAGTATATAAAAATGGGGTGTATTGCATATGGTATATGCAGTATATAATAATGGGGTGTACTGAATATAGTATATGCAGTATATAATAATGGGGTGTATTGCATATGGTATATGCAGTATATAATATGGGGTGTATTGCATATAGTATATGCAGTATATATTAATGGGGTGTATTGTATATGGTATATGCAGTATATAATAATTGGGTGTATTGTATATGGTATATGCAGCATATAATAATGGGGTGTATTGCATATGGTATATGCAGTATATAATAATACGGTGCATTGTATATGGTATATACAGTATATAACAATGGGGTGTATTGTATATGATATATGCAGTATATAATAATGGGGTGTATTGTATATGGTATATGCAGTATATAATAATGGGGTGTATTGCATATGGTATATGCAGTATATAATAATGGGTTGTATTGCATATGGTATATGCAGTATATAATAATGGGGTGTATTGTATATGGTATATGCAGTATATAATAATGGGGTGTATTGTATATGGTATATGCAGTATATAATAATGGGGTGTATTGCATATGGTATATGCAGTATATAATAATGGGGTGTATTGCATATGGTATATGCAGTATATAATAATGGGGTGTATTGCATATGGTATATGCAGTATATAATAATGGGGTGTATTGCATATGGTATATGCAGTATATAATAATGGGGTGTATTGCATATGGTATATGCAGTATATAATAATGGGGTGTATTGCATATGGTATATGCAGTATATAATAATGGGGTGTATTGCATATGGTATATGCAGTATATAATAATGGGGTGTATTGTATATGGTATATGCAGTATATAATAATGGGGTGTATTGCATATGATATATGCAGTATATAATAATGGGGTGTATTGCATATGGTATATGCAGTATATAATAATAGGGTGTATTGCATATGGTATATGCAGTATATAATAATAGGGTGTATTGCATATCGTATATGCAGTATATAATAATGGGGTGTATTGCATATATATGCAGTATATAATAATGGGGTGTATTGCATATGGTATATGTAGTATATAATAATGGGGTGTATTGCATATGGTATATGCAGTATATAATAATGGGGTGTATTGCATATGGTATATGCAGTATATAATAATGGGGTGTATTGCATATGGTATATGCAGTATATAATAATGGGGTGTATTGCATATGGTATATGCAGTATATAATAATGGCGTGTATTGCATATGGTATATGTAGTATATAATAATGGCGTGTATTGCATATGGTATATGCAGTATATAATAATGGCCTGTATTGCATATGGTATATGCAGTATATAATAATGGCGTGTATTGCATATGGTATATGCAGTATATAATAATGGCGTGTATTGCATATGGTATATGCACTATATAATAATGGCTTGTATTGCATATGCTATATGCAGTATATAATAATGGCGTGTACTGCATATGCTATATGCAGTATATAATAATGGCGTGTATTGCATATGGTATATGCAGTATATAATAATGGCGTGTATTGCATATGGTATATGCAGTATATAATAATGGCGTGTATTGCATATGGTATATGCAGTATATAATAATGGCGTGTATTGCATATGGTATATGCAGTATAAAATAATGGCGTGTATTGCATATGGTATATGCAGTATATAATAATGGGGTGTATTGGATATGGTATATGCAGTATATAATAATGGGGTGTATTGCATATGGTATATGCAGTATATAATAATGGGGTGTATTGCATATGGTATATGCAGTATATAATAATGGGGTGTATTGCATATGGTATATGCAGTATATAATAATGGGGTGTATTGCATATGGTATATGCAGTATATAATAATGGGGTGTATTGCATATGGTATATGCAGTATATAATAATGGGGTGTATTGCATATGGTATATGCAGTATATAATAATGGGGTGTATTGCATATGGTATATGCAGTATATAATAATGGGGTGTATTGCATATGGTATATGCAGTATATAATAATAGGGTGTATTGCATATGGTATATGCAGTATATAATAATGGGGTGTATTGCATATGGTATATGCAGTATATAATAATGGGGTGTATTGCATATGGTATATGCAGTATATAATAATGGGGTGTATTGCATATGGTATATGCAGTATATAATAATGGGGTGTATTGCATATGGTATATGCAGTATATAATAATGGGGTGTATTGCATATGGTATATGCAGTATATAATAATGGGGTGTATTGCATATGGTATATGCAGTATATAATAATGGGGTGTATTGCATATGGTATATGCAGTATATAATAATGGGGTGTATTGCATATGGTATATGCAGTATATAATAATGGGGTGTATTGTATATGGTATATGCAGTATATAATAATGGGGTGTATTGTATATGGTATATGCAGTATATAATAATGGGGTGTATTGTATATGGTATATGCAGTATATAATAATGGGGTGTATTGTATATGGTATATGCAGTATATAATAATGGGGTGTATTGTACATGGTATATGCAGTATATAATAATGGGGTGTATTGCATATGGTATATGCAGTATATAATAATGGGGTGTATTGCATATGGTATATGCAGTATATAATAATGGGGTGTATTGCATATGGTATATGCAGTATATAATAATGGGGTGTATTGCATATGGTATATGCAGTATATAATAATGGGGTGCATTGCATATGGTATGTGCAGTATATAATAATGGTGTGTGTTGCATATGGTATGAGCAGTATATAATAATGCGGTGTATTGCATATGGTATGTGCAGTATATAATAATGGGGTGTATTGCATATGGTATATGCAGTATATAATAATGGGGTGTATTGCATATGGTATATGCAGTATATAATAATGGGGTGTATTGCATATGGTATATGCAGTATATAATAATGGGGTGTATTGTATATGGTATATGCAGTATATAATAATGGGGTGTATTGTATATGGTATATGCAGTATATAATAATGGGGTGTATTGTATATGGTATATGCAGTATATAATAATGGGGTGTATTGTATATGGTATATGCAGTATATAATAAGGGGGTGTATTGTATATGGTATATGTAGTATATAATAATGGGGTGTATTGTATATGGTATATGCAGTATATAATGTTGTTACACACCCTACACCACCACAATACATGTCATGGACTCACTAATATAACTGACTGACAAACACCGCCGCCTACGCCACCACCTCCTATACCATTACCTAACTACAAATATTTCACATTTATTGTTGCTCCTGTTACTTTATCTCGGTGTGTGAGTGGGAGCAGACCCATCAAGCACAAGCAAGCAGGGGCCTTGCTGTGGCAGGCAGCACCTGGCCAGGGTGGGAACAGCGTGCTTCCACATGGCGAGGTGCAGGTAAAATGGAGGAGGCATAGCCCCCAAGAGGATGAGCTGTGTATAGCAGATATGTATGAGTAGTAGTATCAGGCCGGACTTTGAGTAAATGTGGTTGAGTTCCTCGCCTGGGAGTGTTGAGCAAGGCCAGCTACCACGTCACTGCCATGGCAGTACCTACCGGGACGATGGTATGGTCACCGCGGAGTGAGGATGACAGCCACGTCGCTTCTCTCCCTCTCTCTCTTTCTCTCTCTCTCGTTAGCCAGTAAGATGAAGTTGACGGGAAAGCAAATATCTCCATGGCAACGCAGACTCCCGGTCTTATTGCAACTGACACTGGAGAATTCCTAACACATCTTGCTTACCGATTTATTCCGCATATTAGACCTAGTTAATGAGTCTGGAGGTGAGTGTATGAAACGAAATCTAAAACTACATACATCAAAGACTAAAGTTACGGTCTTTGAGAGGAATGATGTCAGTGATGCTATACTCATTGTACACTAACTTGGCCTAAAACTGCCATCACTCTAATTTGAATGCTGAGTTGTAGCCATAGATTAACACTAGTATATGATGCCAGTCACGAATAAGTGCTATGGAATGGCTGAAGAGAACACAGGCTGCACCTAAAAATGCCGTCTCTCCACCATGAATGCCAGGCTATAATAATTATAGTTCCCCACTAGAGTATGATGGTAGTCACGAAGAAGTGCTACGAAAGGGATGTAGGGCCATAGCAGTCTTCCTCTACCACTGAGCTATGTGAAATAAGCTACAAGATAACCAACAATGTCAGGAAGCTGGTCACGAAGAAGTGCTATGAGTACAGCCACAGCATTGTCTTTTCCTGCCAATCAGCTGTGTGAAATAAGCTGTAAAACGACGATAATCTGGGCCATGTTAAGGTGAAAGAACTCTAGTCAGTCTATTATTCTGTGCACCAGGCCAACCCATCTCAGAGTACTATGAACAGAAAAGTATTGACGGAGGAGAGAAACTGATTGCACTGCTGCTGAATCATGTATGTACTGTATATATGTATGTATATGTGTATGTATGTATGTATGAATGTACAGTGTGTATGTATGTACGATGTATGTGTATGTATGTATGTACGATGTATGTACGTGTATGCATTAATGCACAGTACTGTATGTGTGTGTGTATGTACTGTATGTATGAACCGTGTGTGCATGTATTTGTATGTATGTATGTATGTATGTACTGTACGCATGTATGTACTGTATATATGTATGTATGTATGTACTGTGTGTGTGCATGTATTTGTATGTATGTATGTATGTACAGTACGTATGTGTATGTACATACAGTATGTGTGAGTGTACAGTATATACATATGTATGTATGTATATATGTATGTGTGTATGTATGTATGTATGTATGTGTGTGTATGGGCGTATGATGTATGTACAGTATGTAGATGTCCACTAAGCACTACACCATGTCTTTTATATCTTTGTATTATGGTTGTCACACACACGCACACACACACACTTTTTCAGCCACCTGCTACGTGAAATAAGCTGCAAAAGGACGCAATTTGGACCAAGTTAAGGTGCACCAACTACAGTCATCTTTCTCGGTGATTATTTAGGGCAGCTTTCTCTTTGCCTGTCACCTGAGACACTGTACTACTGAGCAACACATCAAACCTTTACCCACACCACGTTGGTTTATTGTTGGAGGGACACAAGGCCAGAGTGAGAGCAGTGGAAACGAGTTATTTGAGAGGAGCATGTGCAGTTACATGGAGAGACAGACTGACAAATAAGGAAGTGAAGGAGTGTTGTGGTGTGGAAGTGGATGTGTATGTATGTGTATATAAGTTTATGTATGTGTATGTATGTTTTCATGTGCAGTTACATGGAGAGACAGACTGACAAATAAGGAAGTGAAGGAGTGTTGTGGTGTGGAAGTGGATGTGGATGTATGCATATGTAAGTTTATGTATGTGTATGTATGTTTTCATGTACAGTTACATGGAGAGACAGGCTGACAAATAAGGAAGTGAAGGAGTGTTGTGGTGTGGATGTGGATGTGTATGTATGTGTATATAGCCTAAGTGTAGTTATGTGTATGTCTTTATGTGGAGTTACATGGACAGACTGACAAATAAGGAAGTGAAGGAGCGTTGTGGTGTGGATGTGAACGTGATAGAAAGCGTTAGGAGAAAGACACTGCGGTGGTTTGGCCATGTGCAGAGGATGAGAGACCGACAAGGAGAGTGTATGTGAGTGAGGTGGAGGCGAGGAAAGGGAGAGGGAGGCCGAGGATGAGATGGAGGGATGGAGTGGAGAGGCATATGAGAGAGGGAGGTGTGAGCTGGGAGGAAGGCAGTGAAATGGCGAGGGACAGGGTGATGTGGAGGCGACTTGTTTGTGGCCACTCCTTACGGGAACAAGGCGTCTGGCAATAGGCAGATAGATAGACAGACGTTTATTCTAATCTGATAATGATCGCTATCCCATTTCAGCTGGGTTGATAGCCAAGTGTAGTGAGTTTGGAAGATTGATTTGACTAGTAACCAAGGAGACTCACATTACCCCATAACTAAGGCTTATCGAATTTCACGTAACTACGACCTAATATTCAGGTGGGGGGGGGTTGATCTGACTAGCAACCAAGGAGACTCACTCCTATCTTAAGGCTCATCAAAGTTCACGTAAGCACGACTTAGTATTCAGGGTGTGGAGGACTGATCTGACTAGTAACCAAGGAGACTCATTCGAATTTCATGTCACCACAACTAAGTATTCAAGCTGTGAGTGACCCTGTTCCCCAGATGACAACAAACTGACAATAATAATAATAATAAATACTGCAGGACACATTAACTGTATGAAAATCAGCTTATACTATACTACTACCATCATGTTAACTATCCTACTTAGCGATAGGATGAGGCAGCATCTGAAACATTTATGCCAGATTCAAGTAGCCAGGAGGAACAAGACGTCGCCGATGATGATGATGATGGAGGAGGAGGAGGAGGAGGAGGAGGAAGAGGAAGAGGAGGATAATGGTGGTGGTGGTGGTGGTGATGGTGGTGGTGGTGGAGGCGGTAAGAATAATGATGATGGTATTCAAACAGAAATCGAGCTAGCAGAAATATCCGGCATTCTGTTGCCAAATATACCTTCCAACACTAGATATACGAGTATGGACAGTGACAACACCAACACAATCACGATATATAAACACTAACATGCTCAGTTTATCTATGAACTATAGTTGCCGTGGTAACAGCTGGGCCTGCCATCGTCACTTCTCCATCAATCATATTTCGTAACCATACTGCAGTTTCTCCTACTCTCTCTTACTCGTGGGCACTCTCACTAACACTCTCTAAATCATATCTCTTAACCATGCTGCAGTTTCTCCTATTCTCTCTCTCTGACCCAGGCAGTTCCGGTCCATCAGCCGTGGGTAGAGCATCACTGCAGAGCTAGTGAAACTCGGCTAACGGAACCCATAGACTTCATGGCCAGAACATCTGCTACTGCCTACGACCCGTTGAGGGGGGCATCTGACAGCAGATCCGAGTAGCTGGGAGCCCAGAAGATCAGGGGAACCGTGTGTTGGTTCAGCGTTAAGGCTGCGTACGGTTTCATCACGCGCCAGGACACTGGTGCTGATGTTTTCGTGCACAGTCCAGTGATCGTCGCACCCAACACACGGCACCTCCAGCACTCTCTTGGCGAGGATGAGACGGTGAAGTTCAGTTTCTCACAGTCTCCTAAGGGCCCTGAGGCCAGGGATGTCTCTGGGCCGGGGGGTGCTGCTGTGCAGGGCTCTGTCTATGCACGGTGACGTCCCACGGGCCGGAGACACCAGTCCAAGGGTCCTAGGTGCTCTGGGGAGATGGACACCATCATTGCTATGTGCATCGCGACGGCGAGGGCTTTCTGCGATGATGACAGGGCGGCTCTGCGCACTCTCCTCCCTCAAATCATTGAGGAGAATGGGCTGCCCCGCCTTGCCATCCCCAAAAGCTTCGCCCTCAATGCTCGTCCCGCCACTCGTCAGGAGCACCGGCCCCGGCCACTGCAGCCAGTCCCACCCCACACAACACCACGGAAATGGCTGCAGTTGGATGCTCCTCTCAACAGGGCGACTGCTATTACTCCTAACGACCCAGCTTCGACTATCGACCTAGATACGACCACCGCTGAGATCCACGCACCTCCACCAGCAGCTGAGGAGGGACGGAAGTCTACTCCCGACCCCCTGATCTCCCAAGATCCAGTGGCACCTCCCTCCCCACCAAGACCTGCTGCCTACGAACTCCAAGACGACACCATGGACAGAAGCGTGGTGGAACCTCCTACTGACGTAGCCAACGACCAACTCTCGTCTCTCCAGCACGCCAGCTTCGACCCTCTCCTGAACTTCGACACTGACCCCGAAGAAGTAGCCAACACTGCCTACGGGAATTTAAAGAAGAAAAACCCCGACCTCTTCCGGAAACTAATGCAGTGAATACTTCCGGCTGTTGCTACTGAAGCCACATTTCAACAGCAATCCACTCCACCAGCAGCTGTCCTTGAGCCCCATTAATTATTCAGATCTGCTCTGGCGGGCCCTTATTTAGCCCGGTCTTCCCAAGGGAGGTAAATCTAACAACAACAACTAACCCAAGGGCAACCACTGACATCACTGTAACCCACCCAACCATCATGCCTCGCCAGTATTAGTAAGATCATGAATATATATATATATATATATATATATATATATATATATATATATATATATATATATATATATATATATATATGACAAAATGCAAAGGTCTATATGTTTTACCGCTAGTACATAATAATAAATCTGTCCAATATATAAAGCTTCCACAAAACAAAAGTAAAAATCAAAGTCTATTACAAAGAAAATGCTCACCGTAAGCATCAGGTGGTTGCCATGGTAACAAGTCGTCCATCTGGCCTTCTCCACCAGTCACGTTTTGTAACTATGCTGCACCAAACTACTCCGGCCAGCCACCATGCCACCTGGCCACAAATATCAACAGATAGAATAAGATGGAACTGAACTGAATACTGGATTCCTAACGCCTGTCAAACACCATATGGCACTAATTCAAAGCCAAGACACATGATAAGCAAAGAAACAACAATCTGGAGAGAAGACAGTAAGGGAGAGACTAATGACTAAAAGTTGTTGCCTACTTACACAAGGTTCTCATTGTATGAGTAAGTCTGGTATGTGGGAAAAAAAAAAAAGTACTGTAAATTAGAGGAAACTAGTGATGGTACGGTAGGTAAGCAGTTGTAGTAGCAGTAGCAATAGTAGTAGTAGTAGCAGTGGCAGCAGTAGTACCATAGTAGTAGTAGTAGTGCCACAGTAGTAGTGGTAGTAGAAGTTAATAATACTGCAGCCCTAGATTCATCTGAGACGTCAAACCGGTGGACTGCTGTAAGCTGTCCCGCCGTAGTCCACCCTCCACCTTTTGGGGGGAAGGGACGTAGCTGGGGGTCTTAGTTAACCATGCATTTGAGTCACTCAGATATATCAGTGCCACCACATGAAGGCGTCCCTCTCCACCACCAAAGCAAAGTGGCAAATCAGCTTTATAGGTAGAAATGAAACTTAAGTGGGCTTTTCTCTGTAAATTATTGAAAATATAACCCTTTCAATCCAGTGACATCTATCTATCAATATACATCTATCTATTACCTCATGACTTAATCCTGTAAGGGGTAGCCACAAACAAATTGCCTCCACGTTGCTGTCCTCTGCGATTTGACTCCCCTCCTACAAACTCACACTTCCTTCTTTCATATATATCTCCATTCCATTCATCTATCTCATTCTTGGTCTCCCCCTCCACCTCACTCATACACACTCCTCTAGTTACTCTCTCATTCCCCATCCTCTCCACATGGTCAAATATATGCTTCAGATATTCTTGCTGCCTCAGGTGTTTATATACAGCTTAGGAGAGACTTCAAACTGGCGAGGTTACATACAGTATAACCTTCTTTACTGCCTTTACTATACCCGGGTCCATCCACTCACTTGATGTAGTGCTGCCTACAGTATAACCTTCTTTACTGTCTTTACTATACCCGGGTGCAGTGGTGGCTGCTGCCCACTACCATCCACTCACTTGATGTAGTGCTGCCTACAGTATAACCTTCTTTACTGCCTTTACTATACCCGGGTGCAGTGGTGGCTGCTGCCCACTACCATCCACTCACTTGATGTAGTGCTGCCTACAGTATAACCTTCTTTACTGCCTTTACTATACCCGGGTGCAGTGGTGGCTGCTGCCCACTATCATCCACTCACTTGATGTAGTGCTGCCTACAGTATAACCTTCTTTACTGCCTTTACTATACCCGGGTGCAATGGTGGCTGCTGCCCACTACCATCCACTCACTTGATGTAGTGCTGCCAACTTCCTCTTTCATTCATCATTCCCTTTTGGTGTCTGCCCCACGGTCACTCACTTGATGTAGTGCTGCCTACTTATTCCTTCACCTGTCATTCCCTTTTAGTGTCTGGCCTCTTCTCTTCCCGCTATTCCCATCCTTCCTGTTGCTTTTTATTACTCTTCTTTCCACTTTAGGTGGCTCTACACTGAGTGACAAGCCCATTGGTTTCCTATAACCAAAGAAACCCTTTACTATAGTGGCTGGTACCCGGTAACCATACCACCAAACAGCAGGATGATGTGCAGCCTACTATGGTATAGATGATGTGCAGCCTACTATGGGGTAACCATGCCAACCCTTTACTGTACAACGCTGGGTGGTAACCATAACACCAAACAGCAGGATGATGTGCAGCCTACTATGGTATACATGATGTGCAGCCTACTATGGGGTAACCATGGCAACCCTTTACTGTACAATGCTGGGTGGTAACCATAACACCAAACAGCAGGATGATGTGCAGCCTACTATGGGGTAACCATGGCAACCCTTTACTGTACAACGCTGGGTGGTAACCATAACACCAAACAGCAGGATGATGTGCAGCCTACTATGGTATAGATGATGTGCAGCCTACTATGGGGTAACCATGGACACCCTTTACTGTACAATGCTGGGTGGTAACCATAACACCAAACAGCAGGATGATGTGCAGCCTACTATGAGGTAACCATGGCAACCCTTTACTGTACAACGCTGGGTGGTAACCATAACACCAAACAGCAGGATGATGTGCAGCCTACTATGAGGTAACCATGGCAACCCTTTACTGTACAACGCTGGGTGGTAACCATAACACCAAAGAGCAGGATGATGTGCAGCCTACTATGTGTACCCCCTCCACAATATGTCTACCCCCGATGTATATATGTTCCCCCCCAGTGCATACATGCCCCCACTAAATTTGCTAGGTCAGCATGCTCTCCCACGCCTGAAGACGGCGTTATTGCATCAGTTGATATCAGGCAGCCTAGACGGGCAGACTGTTTTACTGTGAGCTTGTAATAAACTCCTTATCTAGCTGTTTGTACACGGAGTTTCTATCACCAAAGTATTGCAAGTTACATTTGGTAGCAGCGGTGTTTCGGACCATCACATTCTGACTGCCTCCTTGGATTTTTAGTGATACAACAAGATACACGACGTCTCGCATCTGCCAGCCTCGCCCCTCCTCCGTGCCTCTAGTGGTGTCATACCTTGGCTGTGCTTTTCAAGTGTACCATTTTTCTCACCAGTGCTCACCTCTCAAACCACCGCACCCATACGCCTTGTTCCTGACTGCATGTGTCGCCGTCGCTGACCTACGCACCTGTTGCACCTGTTCCCAGCACCTGTTCCGGACTCATCATAGCTCCTGCCCCCACGGTGCCACTTATCACTGTCTGCCCGCTGCCTGCCCACCACCATTCTCTGCATTTGCAACTCCCCAGCTCTACACCTGCCTTGCGCCGACATCTGCCTCACCACCCACCACCGGCCTCCGCCGTCGCCCACATCTGGTCTGCATTACGGAGCCTCCTAAGACCGCCACTCCCTGCCGGTGATTCATCGCGGCGTCTCTTCTCCTCTCCGCCCAGCTGTCTCTGCCCTGCCGCCCAGCCCCGCCCCGTCGCCCCGCCCAGCCCCGCCCCAGCCCAGCTACGCCCAGCCACCCTGCACGTCATACCTCTCGACACTCCCGTTTCTACTGTGTACCTATAGTATATCTTTCCTTTCTCTAGAGATTATCCTCGATTTTCTCTACAGATTGGTTATTGTAAATATTCCATCTCATTTCCATTACCCCGTTTTCATCTTCACCTACGTTAGTAATTATCCATCTCATCCTTCGCATTTTATTTAAACCATCCATGCCCGCACCTTCATTCGTTTTCATACCTAGTGTATTCCATTCTCTCATTGTTATTTATACATTTCCACCTACGTATCCATCTTCATCCTTTCATCTTCCATTGCTGCATTAAATGTCATACTTTCCACGTCAACCGCTTACCACCAGCCCTCTCGACCCGGAAACATCACCTGCTCATACCCCGTCTGCCGACTCTAACACAATCACTCATTTACGAAGTGGCAAAGAGTACCACCGCCCTGTACCTGAGACTCCCGTTTCACTTCCCGCAGAATCACTTACTACCCGTCCTACCCTCGTAAATCCAGATACCTCCTCCTCTACTCCTGCCTCTACTCTCCCTTCTTCTTCCTCTACTCCTTCCCCTGTCGTTCCCTCTCCTGCCTCCCTTCATACCCCGTCTTGCTCGCCCTTAACTGCCACTACCTTCTCTCTCTCCCACACCACTCCTGCCACCACTTCTACACTTCCAGCCATGGCCAACCCTCCACAGTCTATCTATCTCGACGATGCCAATCGTCCCAAATTTACCGGCCAGGACCCAACTTGGTCTGTCTATGATTTCCTCAGAGAAGTCGAAATAGAAATAAATAATAGACAAATTACCGAGGAATCGCTCAAAGTAGCTTACCTCCTCGGTCGCTTGCATCACGGTAAATCAGACATCGGATCCGCGATCCGTGCAGGACATTTCGATAGCATTCGTACCTTTGCTGATTTTCGTACGGAACTCATCAGCCTTTGTTGCCAGCATTCAAATACCGCGTCTCTCATGGGATTCATTAATCTCCTAAACCAACTAGATGAGGACTTGCGCGTCCCAGCGCAATATGCCAAGCTCCGCGAAGCTGCCGCCGCCATGAGAGCAACTAGTAGCGAGATGCTCCAATTACTGGTAGGCACGAAATGGTTAGAAGACAAGGATGGTGTTCCAATGCTTTCACTCACCAACTTTGCTGACTTAATTGGTTACCTCAGATTCCTTCACTGGCTTACTCCTAAACAGCGAGAGCTAGCCTTGGAAATCGGTTTCAGTCCAGGAGACAAAATTATTCAGGTCACTAAAGCCATTCATGAAAGAACAGGTTCGAACTACACGCGTCAGGGCACCACCCAACCCTTGGCCTCCTCAGTCTGTCACATCTCCACTACCCCAAACCAATCTCGCTCCCGTCCCACCACACGCGGCAGACCTGCCACACATCACTCTCCTACCGCAGGCCGTGATCAATCTAGCGCCCGACGGAACAGACCATCTTCGCTTCTTTGCTGGTACTGTGGTCATCCTGGACATCGAGCATCCAGTTGCGACCGTACATCCAGACGTCCTCACTCCCAAACCAGACAGCGTACGCCTTCCCGTTCACGTCGTCCACACTGCAAATACCACAAATCAAGCACGACTCACACCACTGAGGAATGTCGTTACCTCAACCGCCCACAGTCGGGGGAAGCGCCGCGCCCGTATCGGACCAATATCACGTAGAACCAGAAACCCAACTCCCCATCCGCCATGTAGGTCCCATAACATCCTCGGGTTTAGTCATTCTCGGAAGCAGTCATGACATACCAACGTCATTCTTCTTGGACACAGGATCTATAGTAAATCTCATCTCCGAAAATTCCTTACAAATTATTCATCGCCATCACAACCACGTCAGTTTCCTAGAACCACCAGACATTCGCCTATGTGGTGTTAACGGCTCAGAGTTTAAGGTTAAGGGAAGAGTCACCCTTGAAGTCAAACTCCACAGAGCTTTGCCCCCTATCCTCATTGAATTTCATGTCACTAATGACTTGCAGTATCCCGCAGATGCCCTTATTGGTTTCTCCACCATGGCACAACATTCCATTGCATTATTACCTGCTTGTGGTAGTATAGACATTTCTGGATTCCCGGTTTACACTATGGAATGTCCCCGTCCTGTTCTTACGATCAAATCAGTCCTTCAATTACCTCTGTCCCTATCACTACCAAAAAGTCCAACCCAGCCCAAACCACCACTATCATCATCTGAGAACACAGAGATCATTCCTTTACTGACTGCGAGCAAGGACATAAATTCCTCAATGTCCCCTGATACATCATCTCAGCCCTCGAACATGGCTCTTACATCCTCTCCCGACAACACTATCGCTGACTCAGACATGTCTCAGTTACCTACCTCACACAGTCTGAATGATCTTCTCCAACACGCAGAGACGAAACGTGCAGTAACGAATACGTGCACAATTTTGTTACCGCATGAGTTCACCAAAGTCTCTGTTTGTGTTGCCGGTGCGAAAGAAGGAGTGGATGTACTAACCCTACCTGAGACGTGTTGTGTGAATGGCTTAACTTATGAGTCAGCGTGGTGCACAGTCTTAGAGGACAGTTTATGCTACCTGTACCTGCTCAATGTCACAAATGCTCCACTAAAACTTAAAAGTGGTGTAAAGATTGGAGACTTCCTAGTATACCCAGCGGCCGTAAAGGTGTGCCAGGATTCCTCAATTCCTACTATTCAGACTGATGATACGCCAATCGGTGTATGTACTATTAACTCTACGGGATCTGCGCCGACGCATTCACCCGATATGCTCTCACATCTCACTTGCACAGATTTCCCAGAAAATACGCCTCAACTCCTCGACCTTCTGACCTCGTACAGAAACGTGGTTGCCTTACCCGGTGAACCGATGGGTAGAACAGACCTTGTCAAACATACGATTGAACTACTCCCAGGAACTCAGCCGATTTACATACCAGCGTATCGATTGCCTCACAGCCAGAGAAAGCAAACAGATCAAATGGTACAGAACATGTTAGACCAGGACATTATTGAACCCTCCGTCAGTCCATGGAATAGCCCACTTTTCTTAGTACCAAAGAAGGACGGCAACTTTAGACCAGTAGTCGACTATCGTAACGTCAATTCTGTCACCGTTCCAGACCGTTTCCCGTTACCTGTCCTCACTGATTTGCTAGAATCCCTTGGTGACAATAACGTAGTCTTTTCATCTATAGACCTCCTCAGCGGGTACTGGCAGGTCGAAATGGAAGAGTCCTCTCGCCCAGTTACAGCCTTTAGCACCCCTTCCGGACATTTTCAGTTTAAGAGACTCCCTTTTGGTCTCATAAATGCTCCCTCTGTGTTCATGCGACTTATCCATTCAGTCTTCAGCGGTATGATGGGACACTCTCTTTTTGCTTACCTAGATGATATCATTGTTGTGAGTAAATCCATCCCTGATCATTTTACCAAACTCCAGCAAGTCTTTGAACGCCTCCAGCTCGCAGGCCTGAAAATCAATCTCAGTAAATGTGACTTCCTGCGAAAGAAAATCAAATTCCTAGGCCATGTTGTAGATGCACAAGGCATTCATACTAATAAGGATAAAACTAAGGCGATCATTAACTTCCCAGAACCTACCACTACCGACGCTGTACGAAGTTTCCTGGGCCTCAGTGGCTATTATCGTCGCTTTATCCGGGATTACGCGAAGATCGCCGCTCCTCTGACCCACTTACTCAAGCAGAATGTGCCCTTTGTTTGGACTAACGACCAGTCACAGGCTTTCCAAAAGCTAAAGACAGCTCTTGTAAATGCCCCTGTTCTAGCGTTCCCTGATTATACCACACCCTTCCTTCTCTGCACAGACGCCTCAGGCACTGGACTTGGTGCCGTTTTGATGCAAGTCGATGAAGCATCAAGGAAGCGCGTAATAGCGTATGCTAGTCACACCCTTCCAACCGCTGAACGTAACTACAGTGTCACAGATCTCGAAGCGCTAGCGGTAATCTGGTCCTTGAAACATTTCAGCTATATAGTCTATGGTTATCCAGTGCATATCCAAACAGACCACCTTCCACTATGTGATTTGTTCAAGAATCGCAACCTAACAGGTAGGTTAGCTAGATGGTCTATCATCATCCAGGACTTTAATCCCACTTTTCAATATGTACCAGGCAAGTTGAATGTAGTCACAGACGCACTCTCACGTCACGTAGCAGCAACTATAACATCACTGCAGCCTGAAGTAACTGAAAATACTACACTAACGTCAGAAGTTGTTCGAAACTTTCAACGCCAAGACCCCATGTGGTCCAAAGTCATTTATTTCCTAGAATCTGGCGATGCCTCGACCTTACCTACTCTGCCAGTATCACTTGATGAGTTCATGCTAGACAATGATCTCTTGTACAGGAAAACACTGCTAACAGGCAAAGATATGCCCAATCGCGAAGTACGCCAACTTGTTGTCCCCACTGCCCTGATACCAAAGATTCTTCATATTGTTCATAATACTCCTCAAGCTTCCCATCCAGGTAAAGACCGATGCTTGAGCCAAGCACGTCTCAAATACTATAGGCCAACCATGCGCCGCGATATCAATGCCCACTGTGACTCTTGCCTCTCCTGCCACCGCCACAAAGGATCAACCGGCTTACCAGCACCTCTCTTACAATACCCTATCCCGTCACGACCATGGGAAACTGTCTCAATCGATCTCTTAAAAATACCTCTCACAGAATCTGGCGCTGAGTACTTGTTCGTAGCGGTCGATCACTTCTCCCGCTACTGTGTCCTCGTACCCCTCTCCGACAAGACCGCGAAGAGCGTTGCACGTGCCTTTGTAGATCACGTAATTTGCCCATTCAGTACCCCTCATACCATTCTTACTGACAACGGTACAGAATTCAACAATAGCCTCCTCGATGAGATCTGTCGCCACTTTCATATCAGTAAGTGCAATGTCGTGCCTAACCATCCGGCTTCCAATGGCCTTGTAGAACGCCACAACCAAAAAATCTTAGAGTGCCTCAGACATCTAGGCTCCCATAGTTCGTCCTGGGATGACTGGATTCCCCAAGTGACATCTTCCATCAATAGCTCCATCAATGCATCCATTGCTGAATCTCCCCTCTTCGTCCTCTTTGGTTTTGACAAGGACCTCCCATACTCTCTCTTCTCCTCAAAGCCAGAACCCATCTACAACATGGATGATTATATTAAACTAAAATTGGCCAACTTCCAGACAATCCACCAGTATGTCCAATCCACTTTGGCTTCCTCTCAGGAGGACATGCTGCAGCGCCAACATAAGTCCGCCTCTCCTATCACTATCAATGTAGGCGATCTTGTCTTTGCTCATTCCCATACGCGTTCCTCTAAGTTGGATGACAAATTTACAGGGCCCCACCGCGTCCTCACTCAACAAGGCAACAAATTTCACCTCCAGGACCTGTCCACTAGGGACACCAGATGGGTCCACGTCGATGACTTAAAGCGAGCACCCCGTGGCCTCGTGTTGGAAGAGTCACTTACACAACCTCCTGCCCCCTCTTCCCCTCCTCCCATCCCTCAGTCTACCTTGTCTCCACCTATCCCTCAGTCTACCTTGTCTCCACCTATCCCTCAGTCTCCTTCCTCTCCATCTCCACCTGCTCATTCATCAATCAATCACTATCGGTCCAAACTGCGCTCTGCCCATCAACCTCTTCACGACCTCCCCCATTAACTCTACCCTGATTTTCTAGGTACGATGTTAGCGCTCTCCCTGCTGGCAGTGCTGACCCTCCTGGGGTCTGGGTCAGGTCAGGACGATGGTGGAGTACGTCCCAGGGCCTTGGTCGGCTCAGGAGGCGAGGTCTCCTTGCGCTACGATCTTGCGCCCCTGGCCGACGTAGCCATTGCCCTACCTGCCTACGTGCACCAGCTCCACGGAATCAGGAACCATCTCACGGCCCTCATGGGGACACACAACCCGAATGAGTATCTCTATAACCTTTTCCTCCCACTCTCCTGGCAGTTGCAATACATAAGTAACAGATTCACCGAGCTCAATGACATATTTTCCATTCAGACACCCGTGGGTCGTTCTCGTGTGAAACGAGGTCTCTTCGACTTCGGCGGTGAGATTCTGAGTGGCTCGTTTGGCGTTGCTACGGCCCGTGACATTTCTGGCTTCAAATCTGATCTCACTCATTTAGCTTCAGCCCTAGAATCACAACGCCGAGTCATTAAAATCCAACACACTATGTTACAGAAGCTCACAACCCAACTCAATGAAGTCACGTCCACTCTGAACAATTTCACCGATATCTTACAACGCCACCTTTCATATCTCAACGTTATCTCTCAGTTCTTCTACCTCAAACTCAACATGGATAATCTCCAACTGGCCGTTGACTCTCTCCTGTCTCAAGTCTCTACCTTGGTTCGTATCCTGGTCGATGCTATCAATGGCCGTGTCACTGCCGACTTAGTACCTGTCTCAGCTCTCCGTTCTGTCCTGGAATGGGCTCACTCCACCTTCGGTCTCTCCCCAGTCCTCCCTTACTCCTCCCTTGAATATTATTATCCTGTTCTCGAAGCCACTCTTTTCACCATATACGTCGTCGTCCATATTCCTCTCCGTTCTGCCATAACCTTTAACCTTTTCCACATCATTCCCTTCCCTTTCCGCCTCAACAACTCCTTGTTACAGGTATCTGTTCCTTCAGAATATTTCCTCCTCTCCCATGATCTTCTTTCCGTTGCCTTCCTTTCTTCCACAGACCTCCAGCAATGTTCCTCCCTTACTCCGACCTCTTGTCTCTGTGCTGCCCACCTTTTCGCTATCTTCCCTAGCAGTGCTACACCCTGTGGGTCTGCTTTAGTTCGCAACCATTCCATCTACTCGGCCTGTTCTTTTGTCCCAGCTCCTGACCTCCCGGTCCACCATGCTCACCTCAACCATGTCCAGTACTTCTTTGCTGTTCCCATCTCTGTCACAATCATGTGTCCTGGTTCTTCCGTTCGCTCCGTCCCCGCCAGTGGTCTCTACAAAGCACCTGACTGTTGTACCGTCAAATCAGAGTCCGTCATCACTTACGCCACTCGCTATCACCAAGCTGTTCGTAAACACTCCTATGACATCAACCAATCGACATGCCTTCAACCCTCCCCTCTGCCAACATTACCATCACCTCCCCTCACTTGCGCATGCTCACCTTCCTCAATGACAGTGATTTCATTATGGATCAATTTTCTCTGGCCTTCAGCCGTTCATGGGTTCATCCAACAGTTGTGTTTCCCCCTGTGGTTATCGCTTTCATAGGCTTTCTACTCATCATTTGTGCAGTGCATTGTTGTGTCAGAAAAATGGAACGTCGACTCCAGGAAATCAGAGTCGCTACAGGCATAGTACGCCCTACACACGACGTAGAAACTCCCCGTACTTAGTGCCCTCACATTCCGTGACTACCATTGCCATCTAACATTTAACCACACTGTGAACAGCACTCTGCCTACTAGAAAATGATGGTATTTCTTTCATGCATTACTGAGTGACAGTGTATCCTACAGAAAATACAAAAAAAAAAAAAAAATGAAGGAAGAACAACAATAGAACTCTCATATCTACTCCTTGTTTCTCATGTATCAAACTATTATTGTGTACTTCCCATTATGTTTATATATCCCTTCGACCCTTACTGGATTTGTACCTATTATTCCTTGTATATCTTATATGTATATATCCTTCTACTTCCCTCCCCTCAACATGGCCATGTCTCCCCTACTGCCCCTGTATCATACTTATCCCTTGTACGAACCTCCCCGGTCCTGCCTTACTACTATATTCACCCACCATTTAACTCCTGGTGTCAGGAGACACCATCTCAGCTACCCGGGGGAGTAGTGTACCCCCTCCACAATATGTCTACCCCCGATGTATATATGTCCCCCCCCAATGCATACATGCCCCCACTAAATTTGCTAGGTCAGCATGCTCTCCCACGCCTGAAGACGGCGTTATTGCATCAGTTGATATCAGGCAGCCTGGTCGGGTAGACTGTTTTACTGTGAGCTTGTAATAAACTCCTCATCTAGCTGTTTGTACACGGAGTTTCTATCACCAAAATATTGGAAGTTACATATGGTATAGATGATGTGCAGCCTACTATGGGGTAACCATGGCCACCCTTTACTGTACAACGCTGGGTGGTAACCATAACACCAAACAGCAGGATGATGTGCAGCCTACTGTGGTATAGATGATGTGCAGCCTACTATGGGGTAACCATGGACACCCTTTACTGTACAACGCTGGGTGGTAACCATAACACCAAACAGCAGGATGATGTGCAGCCTACTATGGTATAGATGATGTGCAGCCTACTATGGGGTAACCATGGACATCCTTTACTGTACAACGGTGGGTGGTAACCATAACACCAAACAGCAGGATGATGTGCAGCATACTATGAGGTAACCATGGACACACTTTACTATACAACGCTGGGTGGTAACCATAACACCAAACAGCAGGATGATGTGCAGCCTGCTATGGTGTAACCATGGCCACCCTTTACTGTACAACGCTGGGTGGTAACCATACCACCAAACAGCAGGATGATGTGCAGCCTACTATGGTATAGATAATGTGCAGCCTACTATGGTATAGATGATGTGCAGCCTACTATGGTATAGATGATGTGCAGCCTACTATGGTGTAACCATGGCCACCCTTTACTGTACAATGCTGGGTGGTAACCATACCACCAAACAGCAGGATGATGTGCAGCCTACTATGGTATAGATGATGTGCAGCCTACTATGGTATAGATGATGTGCAGCCTACTATGGTGTAACCATGGCCACCCTTTACTGTACAACGCTGGGTGGTAACCATAACACCAAACAGCAGCATGATGTGCAGCCTACTATGCCGTCCCTGTTACTGGATGCAGATGCAAATTCCATCTGGTAAACCAACCTCCATACTCTTGCCCGCACCTGGCAGTGGCAAGGTGCTGTCCACTGCAAGGAAACACTGGTTCATTGCATGGCACCGCCCTGCAGGGGTAATTGCTTGTTTGTGATTGATAGGTCTGCTCAACCAGACAGACCAGGGTTACTCAACAACTGCTCACGAGTAGTCTTTAAACTGAATAAAGTGGTCTAGAGATACCAAGAACAAAATTTTCAATACCTCCATGAAAGGGTTAATGCTGCCTTTAAGTACACAGTGGTGTAAAGATGGCAAGAATAACACTGACAATGGCACTGGATTCAAGAAATTAAGAGCAAATATGACTGGACAAAGGCCAACATATAACAAGGAATTAGTGTATTCTTCTCGCCTGACATCCATGTGACTTAACAACATTTGTTCTAACTTGCCAAGATTCCCAACCCTTTTCAGCTTGGTGATGGCCAGGTGTAGTCTAACAAGGGTGGATGGACTTAAACTGATACAAACATGGAGAGGCATTTTGTTTGACTATTTTGTAAGAATAAAAGTGTTTCATGAAAGACCTAGTTTGCCCGCCAGTTGCCTCATGCGGATGTACCAACAACTTTAAAATGCCCAGCTACAGGGGTGAACATCCTCTGAAGCTAATGGAAGTGACAAAATGAAAAATATAATATGTAAGGTGGTGTATGGGGTGATGAGAAGACGAAAGGGGGCGCAAGGAACAGCATGGTGGAATGAAGAGGTGAGACAGGCTATGGCGCAAAGGAAGAAAGCATTCAGTGAGTGGACGGGAAGCAGAGGCATGGAGGAAGTTGAGAGACGGATGGGAGAAGAGGTGAGACAGGCTGTGGTGCAAAGGAAGAAAGTATATAGTGAGTGGATGGGAAGCAGAGGCATGGAGGAAGTTGAGAGACGGATGGGAGAGTTATATGTACAGTAGACAGGAAGAGAGAGGTGAAAAGATTATAATTATGTCCTGTGCTTGCCTTTCTCAACAGGGTTCAGAAAGACCTCAGCTTAACACACCAAGACACAACACTTAGCCACATCAATATTCTTTTCGACCTGAGTTTAATAAAATCGCTTGGAGATGGCAAGAATAAACTTAGACATCATCGGAGTGAAGTGGCAAGGAAAGACGCTGACCTGGACTGAGAACATACTACACTCAATGACACTAATTTGTATGTAGGTCTATCTATTTATCTATTGCCAGACGCCTCAATCCCGTAAGGGGTGACCACAAGAAAATCGCCTCCATGTCGCTCTGTCCCCCGCCAATTCACTGCCCTGCTCCCAGCTCATACATCCCTCTCTCATATACCTCTCCACTCCATCCCTCCATCTCATCCTCGGCCTCCCCCCCTCCACCTCACTCATACACTCTCCTCGTTAGTCTCTCGCTCTCTAACCTCTCCACATAGCCAAACCACCTCAATGTCTTTCTCATAACGCTTCCTATCACATCCACACCACAACGCTCCTTTCAAGTAGGAAATACAGACAGAGGGAGCCAGTTCCAGAGTTGACCTACTGACTAAAATCACTTGGAGCCTGCCAGACTAAATTAAGGTGTCAGTGCACTAAGAATGCTAAAAGACTCACCTTAATTCGAAAGCCACTACACTGGGGCCACTGGTTCTCTGTAACTTAGGCTGCCACGTACCGCTGCCTGACTCTGTATTCATGTTGCCATCTTGCAAGTAACCCAAGTAACGCACTAGTAACAAGTAACATCGTACCTGCAAGTGAAAGGAACAATTAGTTGCAGGTGGGGGTAGAAAGTGACCAATATTACTCTTGTAATCATCAAAGAAAATACACCCACATGTTGAGCCTGTACCCCATGAAGAGTCCAAGAGGGGCCAAAATTGTTGTACAAGGCAGTATGTAAACAGAGCTTCACAAGACACTCACCTGCAATATCGATGTGTTGTGGGCACAGCTCTGTGTGTGTGTGTGTGTGGTATAGGAAATGAATACACAGTACATGATACACAACTGACACTGACAACACTGAGCCGTCGTTACAACACACAAGAACCAGCCAGGTGGAGTAGCAGAGCAGCGTTATAAATGCACCACACTATTTTCACACAGGCCACATGTCAATGCAATATTAGAGTACACAGTCACGTTGCCTATACTTTGCAATTTCTGTCCCAACCCAGCAGTGCTGAGAGCAATTTGCCTAATTACTGTACACGATTTTTTTTAAATACCAGTAAGTATTAACCTCATCCAACTTTAAGCCCACAGTTCCCTTTATGACCTATCCATGTTGATCTAAACGTACAGATAAAATCGTCAACAGACAGCGGTAGTAAAAGTGTTACTGTGACTCCTTCCTCACCTAAACGTGAACCCGGTGGACTGCAGGATGAAGTTACCTCAGCTGTGCCACATCCTGCTGTCATGAGATAGGGATTGAGCAACGTATATATTAATAGTGGTACTGGCGTGGTTATATCAGTGCCACCACCTGCAGGCGTCCCCCCCAAACACGTCATCGGCTTGAAGGAGCTATTTACGTGGAATCCTCTTCAAAAATACCCCAAACCCACAACATAATTAAAAAAAAAAAAAACGACAATAAACAATAAATCGACGGAAATACATAACATACGAACATCCTAAAAATGTCGGGGCAGAATGTTTACAAAATGTCGGCAAGGCCACGAAAAAACCCGACATCCTTTAAATATCTGCAAACAACAATATTCTGCCACCAAACTACACTTATTTATCTCCATTACCTTGCATAACAACAGTAAGCAGAATTAAGTGGGGAAATTTGTTGTTAGTAAAGAAAATATGGAGGCAGAGCAGGATACTTAACTTACTACGCCGGCCATCTTCGACGTCAAATCTTACAATGCCAAATATCATCTCAATACAGCCACTTTCCCTCACACGCGTACACCCTAATAATCTCTATTGCTTATTTAACAGTAGTGAGTAGAATTATGTCAGTAAATTAGATGGAAGCTGCCGAAACACGAATCAGAACAGGATACCTACGCTGGCCTTCTTCGGCGTCTGTTCTTCCATTTATACCACCATTCCTTCAACCACCTCAAAATACGAATATTTCCTTCACATACTTACTCCCTAGTACGCTCCATTAACTTATTTAATATTAACGAGCAGAATTATGCACGTAAATCAGACGCTAGAGGTAAAATCATGGAAGTGGACCAGGATACTCACGAAGCCGACATACTTCACCATCTGCTTGGACTTTGTCGCCCTTTATAATCACGAAACACGAATTCTCACTAGAAATGCTCACCTCTAAGTTATCTCCATTGCCATATCTAATTTTCACAAGCACAATAATACAAGTAAATTAACTGTAACCGCTTGAAAATGAGGAATCAAGGCAGGACACTCACCACATCACTCCCAAATGTTTGCTTGAAACATGGCGTCGGTTACACTTACACTCCCATTCCAACGCCAACCTCGGCAGTATTCATAAAGATCTTAAACCAATTTCCGAGATTTAAAAAGTCTTCATAGCATTTTAAGAGCATTAGAAATAATTTTGTTTAGTTGGTTATTTCGTTTTTGTTTTTGTTTTTGGCTTGGTTGCGTGAAAACTAAAAAATAAACAAGCAATTTTATACACGTGCGCAAACGCTCAAAACATTTGTAATTTTGGAACCTGGGCTTTGCTTCTGATTTGATGCCCGCGAGGTTCAAATTGGTATTATAGTTCTGATCAATTCGCTTGTTTACTGTATATGCTAGTATCGTTGCATTTATGATCGAGTTAACTGTGTGAAATATGTTTATATGCTACATTATTTGCATAAATACTACCTCCTTACGGGATATTTTGAGTTTGCCGAACAAAATTCCCACATCTTGCATCTCGTCTCTAGTTTCAAATTCTCTCCCTAAAGTTAGTTTAAACCTCAGCAGTACTAAATGTTACCTTTTTAGAGACTTTGAGAAGAAATCACGGTACAATTTTCTTTTGTTTCCCTTAGACGAATATAATGTACTGTGACAGATACCGCGATGCAGTGTAACAAAGAGTATGTGTAGTTAGGTAGCGAGATTTTTTAGGAATACACAAATTATATACTTACCCCTGTGTCTTGATGATTGCCTTTTTAGTGAGTCTAGGTTATTTGGTGGCTGCATTGACTTTTGAATTATAAGTCCTCGACCCAAACTTTTCCTTTTACAACTTTAATCACGTACCTCAGCGGCAGAAAAGGATAATGCTACTACTCGACATCTATACCTCTTCATCACTAACACCATAGTCCAGCATTCGTCTTTTGCTACAACGCAGCATTCAGGATAAAGAGATGGCAATTTTAGGCCAATTTAAAGCGAAAGGAGCACTGCAGGCCTTTACTTTTATTATTATTATTATTATTATTGCGTCTGTGTTTACTTTGGAATTTTTGAACCATGGAGAGGGGTTACATGAACAAGCGCACATAAATACACTCCTCCCCCACCTCCTTCGTAGCACCTCTTTCTTAGCGATTTGTTCTGCACATTACATTAATTTTCACTCTCCTCTTCCTTTCTGATAATGCTGCCAGCTGTGTCTGCATTAATATAAGTAACATACAAGAGAATGATAAGGTGTAATGTGCCAAACAAGTTGCTACGGAAGAGGCCATTGATTTGACAGCCATTTCCCCGAGGCCCAGCAGTTCTCCTACATCCCAAGTCCTTCACGTCACCACTTGGCCACCAATACCCACCGTCCACAAGTCTCACTCAGGAGTGTGATGATATTAGCAGGGGTGTTAAGACATTTCAGTGGGTGGTGCAGCTCAGTCATGTTTTAGACTCAAATCAGCAGACTTTGGTTCCCTAGGTAGCTATGATAAGAAACAAACTCGGGCCAAATACCGCCAGAACAGCAGTCAGTGGGGTGGAGTGTATTTGATGCCACACGGCTTGGTATACAGTACAAGAGGCACTGGTGTATGTGAGCAAATAATACCACTGACCATGTGGAGAGGATGCAGAGTGAGAGATTGACGAGGAGAGTGTATGTGAGTGAGGTGGAGGGGGGTGAGGGAGGGGGAGGCCAAGGATGAGATGAAGCGATGAAGTGGAGAGGTATATGAGAGAAAGGGTGTGAGTTGGAAGCAGGACAGTCAAATGGCAGGGGACAGGGTGACATGGAGGCGATTTGTGTGTGGCCATTCCTTACGGGATTAAGGCGTCTGGCAATAGATAGATAGATAGACCTGTATCACGCGTTTACCGGCACTCCTTATGGTTGCATACGGCACTCAAACCAAACAAGGGCTTGGTTTGGTACGGTAGGCAGGGGTATGGTAGGCAGGGGTGTGGTAGGCAGGGGTGTGGTAGGCAGGGGTGTGGTAGGCAGGGGTGTGGTAGGGTAGGGTGTGGGGAGGTGTGGCCACAAGCTACTGTTGGATATGGTTAGGTGACGGTAAGGTAAGCTAGATATAGACTGGGTATGGTGTGGTGAGGTAGGGTAGGGTAGGGTAGGGCAGGATAGGGTACGATAAGGTAGGTTTGGGTAAGGCAGGACAGGGTAGGGTACTGTAGGGTAGGTTTGGGTAAGACAGGACAGGGTAGGGTACTGTAGGGTAGGTTTGGGTAAGGCAGGACAGGGTAGGGTACTGTAGGGTAGGTTTGGGTAAGGCAGGACAGGGTAGGGTACTGTAGGGTAGGTTTGGGTAAGGCAGGACAGGGTAGGGTACTGTAGGGTAGGTTTGGGTAAGGCAGGACAGGGTAGGGTACTATAGGGTAGGTTTGGGTAAGGCAGGACAGGGTAGGGTACTGTAGGGTAGGTTTGGGTAAGGCAGGACAGGGTAGGGTACTATAGGGTAGGTTTGGGTAAGGCAGGACAGGGTAGGGTACTATAGGGTAGGTTTGAGTAAGGCAGGACAGGGTAGGGTACTATAGGGTAGGTTTGGGTATGGCAGGGCAGGGTAGGGTACTGTAGGGTAGGTTTGGGTAAGGCAGGACAGGGTAGGGTACTATAGGGTAGGTTTGGGTAAGGCAGGACAGGGTAGGGTACTATAGGGTAGGTTTGGGTAAGGCAGGACAGGGTAGGGTACTGTAGGGTAGGTTTGGGTAAGGCAGGACAGGGTAGGGTACTGTAGGGTAGAATATGGCAACACAGGGTAAGGCAGGGCAGAGTTGGCAACACAGGATAAAGTAAGGCAGAATCTGGCAAGGCAGGGTAGGGTACAGAAGAGTTACGTAGGGCAGAGTATGGTAACAAGGTAAGGTAGGGTAGGGTAGGGTAGGGTAGGGTAGGGTAGACTTGCATGGGTTAGACTAGGGCAGGAGAGGGTAAGGCAGGGTTAACTATGACAGGTTAGGGTAAGTAAGGGTAGGGTAGGATAGGGTAGATTTGCATGGGTTAGACTAGGGCAGGAGAGGGTAAGGCAGGGTTAACTGTGATAGGTTAGGGTAAGTAAGGGTAGGGTAGGGTAGGGTAGATTTGCACAATCATCATCACTATCGCCATTATTACAATCACCATCAACACCATAAAAATCACCTAATAACAGTCTATCATCATCATCATGCTAACCACTACATCCAGTACATTTACATAGCGAAAAAGGGAAATACAAAGCTGGCAGAACTACCCATAGAGTGGCCAGTGAAGTGAGCCACACATTCCTTCACCATTCCCTCCTTCACAAACTAAGCCACACTTGTAATACAACTATAGTGCGTTCATTTGAACTTGGCCGTGATTTTTGTCCTTATGTAGCTTACTTCCTGTAGCTCAATGGCAGAATAATACAATACCAAGACAACATGCCTTTCACAGCACTTCTTTGTGACTAGCACCATATTCCAGTGTTAAGCTCAGCATATATATTTAAGTTGGAGATGGGATTTGTGCACCTACTTCAAGTCAACAGAGTATATGTACAAATTTCTCTTTTCTTTACAATTTTCTACGACCACAAAATTTGGACTTTTCCAAACATTTGTAACAAGTCTATTATCCCCAGACGTTTCCACATATTCGTCTATGTCATCTTCAGTGGATCTAAAAAGATACAAATGACCTGTAAGGTAATTCAATGCCTAAAAGAGCTATTTGAGCTGGAACTCATCGCACTTATATAAAAAAGGAAAAAACGTCATGTAAATTACAGGGTGGACGTAGCTGCACAATATATTCAGAGGTACAGCAGACAGACCATTGTTTAGGGCGGTTGGCGTTGATAAATATCAATGGATTCCAGTATTCTTACTGGTACATGTGTCTATTATACAGAAATTGTTTAGGGCGGTTGCCGTGAATAAATATGAATGGATTCTAGTATTCTTACTGGTACATGTGTCTATTATACAGAAAGTCTTGGCATCAACACAAGTATTACAGTTAAATCAATGTTCCCTTACCGCTGAGTGAGGAGGGTCGCTCACATGCACACCTGACCTGCTCCACTGACCTCTGTGCTGGTCAACTCTCAGCTTGAAGGCTGGTGTGGTGCAGCCAATATACCCTGTGTGGCAACTAGGCCACTTATATTGTGCTGCCAATATACCCTGTGTGGCAACTAGGCCACTTATATTGTGCTGCCAATATACCCTGTGTGGCAACTAGGCCACTTATATTGTGCTGCCAATATACCCTGTGTGGCAACTAGGCCACTTATATTGTGCTGCCAATATACCCTGTGTGGCAACTAGGCCACTTATATTGTGCAGCCAATATACCCTGTGTGGCAACTAGGCCACTTATATTGTGCAGCCAATATACCCTGTGTGGCAACTAGGCCACTTATATTCATTGAACAGCGGACGGCAGTCAGTAGTTGGTCTTTGTAATGAAAGTCAGATAGTGCCAGGATTCCGGGGGCTTGAATGATGAGTGAATGGAAGCGTGGCCCATTGGATTGGGCAAATTTGGGCTGACTTGACGTTGCTACTCCTCACTCTGCCCTAGCGTGGGAAAAGAGGTCCGGATGATGATGATGATGATGATGATGATGTATGATGAGATGGAGGTATGGAGTAGCGAGGTATAGGCGAGAGAGAGAGAGAGAGAGAGAGAGAGAGAGAGAGAGAGAGAGAGAGAGAGAGAGAGAGAGAGAGAGTGAGGGGGGGTGAGCTGGGGGGAGGGCAGTGTAATGGCAGGGGTAGGGTAACATGGAGGCGATTTGTCTGTGGCCACCCCTTACGGGATTAAGGCGTCTAGCTATAGACAGACAGACAGAATGTACGTACGGTATTAATGTATGTATGTATGTCCGTTCTCCCCTTTGGGGCTAAGATGCGAATGAATGTGTTTGAATGGATGGGTAAATGGAGAGTGAGTCGTCCTGTCTCGGCTACCTCCCTTTCCTTGGGGGAAGCAGCCTAGTTATATAGATAGATAGATAGATGTATATGTGTGTGCATGTAAGTACCAGTATATGTGTATGTCTTACAGAAGCTTCGTAGCTTCTTGTAGTGTGTTTTGTAGATCAGTTATACATACATTAGACTCGTGGACGAGCGGTTGTTATACGTGAGTAGTTTTGTAAGTAGGTAATCTTGGTTGATGTGGATGTGATAGGAAGCGTTATGAGGAACACACTGAGGTGGTTTGGCCATGTGGAGAGGATGGAGGGTGAAAGACTGACGAAGAGAGTGTATGTGAGTGAGGTGGAGGGGGAAAGAGGGAGGGGGAGGCCGAGGATGAGATGGAGGGATGGGGTGGAGAGGTATATGAGAGAGGGGGGTGTGAGCTGGGAGCAGGAGAGTGAAATGGCGGGGGACAGGGCGACTTGGAGGCGATTTGTTTGTGGCCACCCCAAACGGGATTGAGGCGTCTGGCAATAGATAGATAGAGATAGTAATCTTGGTTCCCTTTTGTCATGCAATGACAGGAGAGGTAAAGATTAGTATGGGACTATTTTTATTTGTCTTGGAAATATTAACAAAGTCTCTCACACCAGGGAAGTATAGAGTCCCGCGAGCTACCTCCCTGTCTCTCTCTCTCTCTCTTCCACCCTGTCGCCCATGTTGCCAGCCTCCTTCTCCCTGCTACCTGTCGGTTCTATGGCCAGTCTCCTTCTGAACTCAGAATCCTACTTTCTCGTGTAGCAGGGGTCTCACGTGTGCTCTACTGTCGTGGAAGCTTCTAGAACACTGTATGTCTGTGTGTATGTACTGTTTCCGGTGCACGATCAACATTCCTTCACTTCAAGAGTTGCAAGCTAATTTCCCGTTCCCACACCTTGTCCGGTGCTGTCTATCTATCCATCATGCTTTCTGTTATGATTTGTATTTATAATATGGAGTCCTGACATATGTATGTACTGTATAGTCGTGGTCATAAATAATCACCTATCATTCGGTACCCTGTGCCTCAGGCTGCCTCCTTTATGCGCGGCAAGTCACAGTGGAATAAGAGGGGCTGAGAGGGAGGGGCCAGAGAGAGAAGGGCAGGTGGGTGGGGGGACGAGTGATGTGTGAGGGTGGAGTAAGGGAGGGGAGGGATTGAGATAGGGGAGGGAGAATGAAATGTGAAGTGGATGATGGTCACATTATTTGTCTATTTTCTTTCATTCAAGGCATGATAAAAGAGTTAATAATCGGTAGACAGCGCTGCATTATATCTTGTACAGCGGCGTCTGATAACAAGCTTTAGATAGGTGGTGATATAAATTGCAGGCTCGTGAGAGAAATATACTGACATGACAGATCAAACATTAATACAGAGCCATCGAGACTGTGTGGGCCCAGACTGTCAACGCGTGGGAGCCAGAGAACCAGAGGAAACAGGCCCGCCTCCTGCAGCACACCAGGGACGAGTGGCAGCTGTTCAGACGAAACCAGTAAACCATCAACAACATTGTTTCCTCGCTGCCGCCAAGACTGCAAGATGTTATCAAGAGGCAAGAGGCCACTGGACAACTTACTAAGGCTTTCCTTGTCGCTTTGGCTTTACCAATGTCGCTAAACATTGACATAGATATATTTTGGGAGTCTGGGTAGGATTTTGTTTTATTTTCCTTCTAACATTTTATTCATGGTAGGTGGGGGCGCTCACCATCCACTCACTTGATGGATGTAGAGCTGCTGTCAGGTGTCTGCCCTTTCCTCTCCACCATCCTTCTTTCCTTCCATCCTCTTCTGTCTTCCTTTCCTTCATTCTTTCCTCGTCCTTCTGCCTACGGGTGACTTTACACTCCCTCTTCTGTCTTTCTTTCCTTCATTCTTTCGTCTTCCTTCTGCCTGTGGGTGACTCTACACTGAGTGACAAGCCAAATGGTTTCCTGTACACCAGGAAACTTTACTACGCTGGGTGGTAACCATATAACCAAATTTTGGCACCTGGTGGTTTAATGTGTAATTATTTTGCTCCAATCGGATTGAGCCGGTGAAGGTTTATATCCAAGGGGTGGTTGGGGCTGATTGCTCATGTAATGCCACTCAGGGATGAGTGAGGCTGGTCACTCATTAAATGTCGAGACCAACTGCCTAGCCTCGGGCTCCTACGCTCCTCATGGGGATTGGATGATGGATGATGAACTAACATTTTATGAGAGATATCGTAATTATATCCAGCCATGTGCACAGACATCAAATTTACTTATCTTTTATCCACAATTATCTGGTGGTGATGGTGACTGTATAGAGGGAGTGTATACCGAGAGGCTGATCATATTTACTGTGGCCACAGCCATATCAAAGGTTGCATATGATATTTAGTTCCAAAATTAATCCCATGTCAGGGTAAAGGACATTTCTTAATTAAGCATTACAAAAGTCAAAGTCATCCAGATTCCATTCTGCGTCCCAAGTCAAAATACACGGATAAACACAAATATCTGGCTCCGCACTAATAATTGATCTGATACGTCAGTACATTTCTCTCACGAGGCAGTCCTTGATATCACCACCTCTCTAAAGCTTGTTATCTGACGTCGGTATACAAGATGTAATGCAGTATTATCTACGTAATATTAACTCCTTTATATCATGCCTTGACTGAAAGAAAATAGACAAATAATGTGACCACCACTTCGCATTCATACTCCCTCCCCTACCTCCCCTCCCTCCCCTCCCTCACTCCACCCGCACTCCATCACTCACCCCCCACCCACCTTCCCCTTCTCTTTTTGGCCCCTCCCTCTCAGCCCCTCTTGCTCCGCTGACTTGCCACGTATAAATGAGGCAGCCTGAGACACGGGGTACTGGACCATGATCTTTTATGACCAGGACTGTACCAGTAAGTATGTATGTAACAAACTTGCACACAGCAGTATGTCACATGGGAGGGCCAGTGTACACATTCACACCAGTATATATGTATGTATGTACCAGTATGTATGTAACAAACTTGCACACAGCAGTATGTCACATGGGTGGGCAAGTGTACACATTCACACCAGTATATATGTATGTATGTATGTATGTATGTAACAGTATGTATGTATGTAACAAACTTCCACACAGCAGCACCTCACATGGGTGGGCAAGTGTACACATTCACACCAGTATATAGGCGTTTTTTGTAGCACCTCGGAAAGTCAAAAGGGTTTGGGTTTCCACTGTTGGAGTTTACAGAACGCCAAGCAATAGCACAGCCAGACGAACGAGCACTGTGAGCCATGGAAGAACTGTCGTACATAGCCAGTCTGCAAGGAAATGAGATGACAACTTTTTCATAATGACATTTTATGCTCCTAAGATAAACGTAGGAGCATTACTTAACAATTTTCGTTCCATTCCGAAGCAGAAATTAAGGCCAGTAGAAATCATTTACTCTCCTACTCTTTTCAAGTAAGCCCAACCTCGCGGCGGATTTGTAAACTTGTTTCAATGGCTGCAGTTCCTGCGGTAAGACGTATGATAAACTGGAAAATTATGGGATCCAAGCACATTTCATGGTTTGGAAATGCATCCATATCCCTCAAAAAACACATAACATGAAAATACTCATGACTGACTGAGACGTTACGTAAGAATTTTGTAATTTTGTACTTTCGTTGGAACGAAGCCAAAACCACAGTCAATTCATTGGACGCTTCGGCCATTTTGGGGCTGGAGGTGCGAGCTGGTGCGAGACAGAATATTTAAATTGATTGGTTTTCGTAATGAAATACATTGTTAGAATTCCTTATTGTCATATAGTCATTAACATGATTATTTGTTATGCATTATAATATAAAAAATGAATAGTTGTCTTCTGGTATTGCGAATTAAACACCATGCTAAACTCCCTAACTGGCTACACTCCGCTACACAACATGCTGATTGGTAGTTTGGGTATGCACCACTGCAGAGGTAAACTCCTCGGTGAGGAGTTTGACTTTCCAACAGTGGAATCTCAAACCCCTTTGACTTTCCGAGGTGCTACAAAAAACGCCCATTATAACGCTACACCGGCACCATAAACCCTCACTCCACACTCCCTCTTCACCCAAAACACTTAACAATCGTTGGAAGGTTTGACAAGGGAGGATGGGCATGATGGTGGTGAAGAGGTGGCAGGGACAGTATAGGTGGATGTTGCAGGGGCAGAGGTGGGTGGGTTAGAGGATGAAGGTTTGGCTACACGTTGGAAGAAGCTGGCAATGGGCCAGTGCACTGAGTGGTCCTGACATCTGGTGGGAGTCTGTGAACTTCTCCCAGATGCGCCTGTCGTGGGTGTGAGGGTTACAGCTACCAGTATTTCATGTTATTCTACCCAAAGCCAGTTAAAACTGAGTGTTGTTACGTTGAACATCAGGTTTACACCAGCAAAACTAAGGGTTCTACAATATTCATGGCCTTATAAAGAAGATGGGTTGGGGAAAAATAGTATTCAAACGTATGTTCTACTCCTGTCTATCAGGTGATTTCTAGGGATGTATTAAAGAGGGTTTGTGGAAATATTGCCTCCATGGATGTATAAAGACGGTAAGTAATTCGAATAAGGGTAATAGGATTTCCATTTCTTAAAGAACAATGATGAAAGATAAGGATAAATTCATCATGAGAGTTGTGGGTTTCTATACTTAGCAGTTAGCGATGTGACATCGACAATAAGAACAATACGAACTTTGCGCCGTGGCTGACTGCAAATCATCATACGTCCACATCAACATCGTCCCCATGTACACGTAGACGTGCATGGAAGTCATCCAGGTCAAACCCTAGGAAATCGTGCTCCACATCCTTTCCGAGAAGCAGACGAGACCAACCATTTTCTAGAGTCTTGACAGGGACTTCCATGCACTGGCCCAGTTGTAAATGGCAGACTTGATGTTGTAGCGGCAAAGGTTTTCCAAAGTCCGCTGGCCTCGCGTGTCCTGTCCCTCCCTGCGCTCGTCCTCGTCCTCGAGAACAACCATCACCTCGTCCAAAAACTTCCGACGGTACAGCCTCTTCGTTGCCACGATCACTCCTTGGTCCATTGGTTGGATGAGAGCAGTAGTAGGCTATTAGGTGGCAGAAACATGCACCTAATCCGGCCATTCTCAGCCACCAAGTCCTTGTCGCACAGGTGGGCAGGCGCATTGTCGAGGAGAAGGAGGGCCTTTTCCTGGTCGCGTGGGATTCCCAGTGTCTCCGTCTGGTAATGTATGACCTCCTTGACGAAATGGCGGTGGAACCAGTCTTTGAAGATATGGGCTGTGAACCATGCCTTCAAGGAATGGTACCAAATGACAGGAAGGACATCCATCACCCCACGAAGACACCGAGGCTGCTTTGCACGGCCAACAATAACAGGCTTAAGCTGGTGCATGCCGTTAGCATTAGCACAACACAAAGCAGATATCCTTTGCTTGGAAAGCTTGCGGCCAGGTACACGCTTCTCCGTCTCCTCGGCTAGAGTGTTTGTAGGCAAAGGGCGATAGAATAAACCAGTTTCGTCAGCATTGTAGACTTGACCGAGAGTTAGGCCCTCCCTGTCGATCAAGCCCTTCACCTTGTGCCGAAACTCCTCTACTCCATCCTCGTTAGCGTCCAAAGCTTCGCCATGAGACTTATAGTTGGTAAGGCCATGTTGTAACTTGAACGCGAAGAGCCAACCCTCAGATGCCTTGAAGTCTAGGGAGTCGTGAAGCCTTGCGAACTTCTCAGCAGCAGCCTTCAACTCTGTACCACGCACCTTCACACCAACAGCATGTTGCTGTCGATACCAAATCAACGTAGAGCGGTCGACTTCTGCATACTTGGGAGTAAACATTATTTTCCTCTCCACGTTGTGTTTGCTTCTCGACAAGAAGTCAGCCGTGTACTGCATGAGTTTGTCTCGGGATCTCTTGATATCGAACAATGTAGATCGTGCCAGGCTGACTTCATGAAGGATGTGTGACGAAGACCATCCCGCATCCATTTTCTCCAATATCTCCTGCTTCTTCTCCAGAGTCAATACCACTCTCTTCCTCTTCTCAGGCGGTGGGGCCATCATCACACACACTAATAAGAGGAACGAGAGCAGCAGGAGAGCCTGCAGGTGTGCAGGGTGGTATTACCATGGATGCCTGTTTGAGAAGGGACCCACTGAAAATGTATTATAAAACCCTGGTCATGGAGAAAAAGGAGAACAGAGTGACAGTCAAAGACGAGTTTGCGATAAGAGGATGGGCACCTGAAGCACAATAGGGCAAGGGAAGACAGAATTGGATAAAATGACAACTGACTGGGGGGGAAATGAATCTCTGACAAACTCCAGGGCACCCATGATGGCAAAAAGCTCGGCAGCAAGGATAGGGTGAAGCCCGTCTAGTTTCCATGTTTTACACAAAGAAAGGCAAAGGACAAAGATTGCTGCTGTCGTGGAGGGAGGGAAGGGGACATGAGAGCCATCCGTAAAAATCTTAGTAGAGTCAGCGTAACGGAGGTACACTAGTTTGCCAAAGAGGGGTAGGGCACTGGGACAGTCTGTGGACTTAGTAAACGGGGCGTGGATATGTAAGTGAAAAAAGGAGGGGAGAGGGAACCAAGGGGGGACTGGAGAGACAGGAGACATAGGGAAAGAAAGTGGCAGAGGTAAGGACAGTTGGCAAAAGGATTGCAAAGCACGGACGATGAATGGGATGCGGGAATGTAGAGGCCAGGATGGGTCGTCATGGGAGATACTAGGATGGGCATACAATATAGCCAAGGGATGGGAAGGAGAGAAGGAGACTTCTATATAGGAATGAACAATCTTGGAATACTCGCCATTGCTCCAAGGGTAACACATTTGCCTCTGCATGCAATGCAGCAGCTGGTGATGAGCAGAGTGCTCCTAGTGCTATCCAGAGGGCAGAATTTTGAATTACACTAAGTTTACGTAAAAGGGAGGGGAGGCGGATCCATATATGGTACTGCCCTAATCCAATTTACTCCTGATATACACCCGGTAAAACTTCAACAGAACTTCCCAGGAGGCACCCAATCAGAAGCCTGTTAGGCATTTCATGAGGGAAAGGCGCTTCATACAGGAGACCCGTAAATAATCAATGTGTGCCTTCCAAGTCAGGATGGGGCCATCAAGTCGGAGCCCCAAGATGGTGTGGTGATGCTGGAGAGGGACTGGGGTGTCATGGACATGAATGATGGGCAGAGAGGGTAGGGCACATCTAAGGGTAAAAAACATTAGTATACATTTATCTACTTTAACCCTGAAACCCTAGTCTGCAAACCAAGTAAGGTGGTAATCCCTGACTGGAGACAGTCCTGTGCTTCCTGCAGAGTGGGGGCTGAGCTAAGGAGGGTTAGGTCATCCGCATATACCAGAAGGGAGGTGCCTGGAGGACGGGGAAGTGTAGACAATAACATATTAAAAAGGAAAGGGCTCAAGACCGATCCCTGAGGTACCCAACTACGGACCGGAAACGAAGATGTTATCCCCCTAAGAGAAACTGAGAAGGTTCTGCCAGAGAGGAAGTTACGGAACCAGGTTAGAGTCGTCCCAACTATCCCCACTCTAGATAAATTATAAAGGATCCCCTCGTGGGAAGCAGAGTCGAAGGCCCCAGCCAGGTCAATAAAAAGGACCAACATGACTTCCTTATTTCTATATGTAGTCTGGATAGAATGTTCAAGGTGATGAAGGATATCCAGAGTGCTGCGTCCTGGCTGGAAGCCGCACTGCTCCTCTAGGAGAAGACCCTTTCTCTCTGCCCACCAGTGTAACCTGTTACCTACCACTTGTTCCATGAGTTTCCCCAAGACATGAGAGAAGGGCTATTGGCCTGTAGCTACTAAGCAGGGTGGGGTCTTTTCCCGGCTTTGGAAAAGGGAGAATGGAGGCATGCTTCCATGCCATGGGGAAGATGCCCAATTGCCAGCTAGAGTTAAACAACTTTAGGAGGAGATCATGAGCCACAGGGGGAAGATGGGTCAGGAATTCGTACGGTATAATGTCCGGCCCAGTAGCTTTGCGGGGCGGTAGAGCATGTATCGCAACTGATAACTCATGGGGAGTGATAGGAGATGACAGATCCGTGGGGGAGGGCTCTGCTTCAGCCACCTCAACCACATGCATGACCCGGGGCAAATCAGGGATGGGAGCAGGGATACTAAGAGTTAAGCTGTAATGGCGTGCGAGAGCATCAGCCTTCTCGGTAGTAGTTAGTATATCTACACCATCTAGGGTTAGGGGATATGAGAAGGAGGATAACTTACCCTTCATGGCCTGCACAAAACGCCAGGTGCGTGTGGAGGAGGTGGAGAATGACAGAGACACCACAAAAGTCGCCCAAGCCTTTTGTTTTGCAGCCGGGACAGTACGAATGCATTCCGCGTTTAATCGATGATATCGAACCCTGTTGCTCTCAGACAAGCAGGTCCACCATGCGCGCCAAGCCCGGTGCTGCTAACACCACTCGGTGACACTCCTCGGTCCACCACGGGACACCACACCGTGGCGTCCAGCGGGAAGTGACCAGCGAAAACGCATCCTTACCTGCTGCTACCAACCAATCCAAAAAAGCACCCGCAGTGATATTTAGGAGAAAGTGGAGTACCGGCAGAGAGTCCGTCAAGGCCACAGAAAACTTTGTCCATCCACCATCCCACAGGCGCCATCGCGGGCTCGCAGGAACCAAGTCGGAAACAGATACATCGGGGAAGCGGATTATTAGCGGGAGATGATCGCTACCCATAAAGGGTCCCACAGTAAACTCTGCCCCATGGAAATAAGCATCCCCTATACACAGATCTAAAGCTGAACCCACTCCTGTGTGTGGATCATAACGGGTCTTGAGGCCCACTGGGGAGAGAAGGGTGTACCTATCCGACTGCAGCAGATAAGAGAACAGGGAAGAACCTGAGGCATTGACAGATCTACAAGGGAGGTCAGGATCCCACAGGGAGTGACGGGCATTGAAGTCACCAAAGACCAGTGCTGGTGAAGGAAGCTGGTCTAAGTAATGCATTAATTCGGCAACTGTAAGAGTGCGACAGGGGTTGTATAAAAGTAGCAAGGAAACCCGATGTCCCTGCAGCTCTACCTGTGCACCCAAGGTCTCTAATACCCCATTATGACAAGTGGTGAGAGGAAATGGCCTGCATGGAACACCCTCTCTGACCAGTAAGGCCAACCCTCCCCCCTGTTGAGCCGGCCTATCCTGTCTAACTACAGTGTAACCCCTAAGGTGAAAATGGAGATGTGTTTGTAGCCACGTTTCGCTTATCCCAATAACCGAGGGAAGAAGTTCATCCAAAAACATCTTGAATTCATGGGTTTTTCTCAGTACAGAACAAGCGTTCCACACCACCATAGAAAAAGGCGTAAGAGTGGAGTCTAAGAAGATGGCACGAAGGAGAATAGCCTGGGCATGAGTTGCTCACCGATGTCCTTGGGTGAGATTCCCTGAAGATAAGCGGAGATGGCATCGATGATGATCTGGAGAAGGGTAGCAAGATCCACAGAGGGGAGAGGTCGCGGCTGGCTACCGAAGGAGGGGGGTGATAAAGGAGGTCGCTGGGGTCTGGCTGGCGGGGTACGAGTTGCGGAGGCACACTGAGGGGCGTGTTCCTGTGGTTGACCTTGGGAGGGGAGTGGAGCCGGCATGAGCTCATCCATCGGGGTCCTGTCCGCTGGGAGACGTGGTTGGGGATGACGACGTTCAGGTCCGTGAGGGCACCTCAACCTCGGGGGGTGAGTGGACGACTGCTGAGTAGGACAATTTCTGGGGGGAAGTATCGACCTCAGTGATTGGCGAGGGTTCTGAACCCCAGGTCCCGAAGTCCGTTGTTGCAGTTCTGTTATCTTGTTCTTCCAAGGTGCCAAACCGGTTCATAATGGGTATCCTCACTGAGGGACGAGTCGGCCCCCATCCTTTGGAAGAGGAACTACCGTGGGCAGAGCCACGCGAAGGGGCCCAGAAGCCGTCTTGGAGGGTATTTGTCGTAGGAGCTGGTGGACGTGACACTCTGTCAGAGATAGGATGATCCCGACGGTAGGTGGCTGGGAGGGCACGCAGGATCTTGTTGATGTCCGCCGTGGGTGTTGAAGAGATCCTGCCATCACGATCTACACTTAAGGCCAGGCAATATATTGGACACATGTGCGAAACCGGCCTTTGGGCACCACCACACAAGTAGCAGTGTGGGTCTAAAGAACAGGTGGTACCATCCTCTGTCCGAAATTGGTGGTTACCACTACACAAAGAGCAACGAAAACCAGATTTACACGTGGCAGAACCATGACCGAATGCATGGCATCGAAACCGACAGATGGGGAAAGTATATAGACTTACAAGGAAAGACACCACACCATAAACCACACAAGATGGTAAGGGGCCTGCAAACCGAAGCTGTAGCGTTGTGGAAACTTTAGGCTCACCTGGAGCAGGAAACCTGGCCGGGAGCCAAACCACCTCCACCAGACGACTTGTCTCCAGGGGTCAATCTTGATTGTGCTGTAAGATGTTGATTTCCGTGGTGAGGTCAGCCACCGAACAGTCGTGAGCAATAGGACCTATGGTACCGAAGGTGTAATTGCCTGTACCTACCTCCCATTCCCGTAATCATCTACACTTCACCTTCCAGGGGCCAAGTTCATTTAGCTGTTCCATGGGGGGGTGACATAAGTCCGTCTCCCGGATCTGCACCTCCAAGGTCATACCATTGCCCCTGATGAATGTTTTGTCAGCTCGGCGCCACTTTGCAAAGGGTGCAGCTACCAGATACTCAGTGTAAAAACCCTGGACCCAGAAGCCTCCTGGATGTAAAATACGGCAAAAGTATCCCCTTGGGGCTCATCTGACGATGCTGGAGGATGGTAAGCAGAGCCCCTTGTCACTTTTACCTGGGTGGGATCACCACCAAACCCAGAAGAAGAGTCACGGGTCCTCTTGACGCCGGCGGAGGACTCCTCCATATGTTGTGGTTGCGGCATGCCCCTGGATCCATAGGTGGTTCAGGCATTACTCTGCTGTCCGCTAGGAAACAATAGACAAACCAGGCGTAGCAAATTGTCGCAGAAGACAAACTATGTATGCAAGGTAGAACACCACAACAGACGTCCGCATGCTATGGTGGTCCTGACGAGAGCAAACGATTGTCCTGATCAAGAACACCTTGTAAATTTGAAAGGCGCATCAGACATGGGATGACTGTCTCCGCCCTACCACTATAGCAGCACGCTGTCAGACGATGGCTCAGATCCTGGATATAAGGCCTGTAGACTTGAGAAAGTTGCAGAGGAGCTTTATACCCCATGCTCCTCCAAATGAATCCAGGGGCTGGATTCACTAAGCATTTAAGGCACCAGATCTCCTTACGGTGCCTAAAGATACGGTGCTGAGGCAGAATCTGTCATTCACAAAGCATGGGCGCCGCCATCATGCACCAAGATCTGGCGCCTGAAGTTAAGCACTTGGGGGACATACTTTAGCCTACATCACAACCCGGAGTCAGTGTGTTTATCAAGTATGCAACCTCTTGGCCTATCGTTTGCCTTTGTCCCTCTTCACTTCTAATCAACGTCATAAAAGAAGAAATTGAACAGATAGAAAGATAAAAGATGTGTCATAATCGTTTTTAGTGCTCCTAAGAACTCTGGCTAGGAGGGTTAGGTGTGGCAGGGAGGTTTTGAAAGTGAGTTGGATAAAAGAGAGAAAAAGATAGAGTATCAGGAGAAATTGAAAGATGAGTGGAACGCAGTGACAGGAAAATGGCAGCGTGGAGGAGGAATGGCAGTTATTTAAGAGTGCCGTGGTGGGGCATGCAGAAGAGGTGTGTGGTGTGAGACGTGTGGGTGGTGGTATAAGAAAAGGAAGTGAATGGTGGTGCGAGGAAGTAAGTATGGCTGTGGCTGAGAAGAGACATGCATATGAAGTGTGGCTGCAGAGGAAGGATGAGATGTCATATGAGAGGTATAAGGAAAAGAGGAATAGGGCGAGAAGGGCTGCGCATGATGCTAAAGTGGCAGCAGATGAGAGGTGGGGTAGGCGGCTGACAGAGAATTTTCAACTGAATAAGAAAATGTTTTGGAAGGAGGTGAAAAGGATGTGAAAGGGAGAGTCTGGGAAGGAAGAACGAGTAAAAGCAGAGGATGGAAGGATGTTAATTGAGATGGATGCAGTAAGGAAGTGATGGGCAGAGTATTTTGACACATTGTTAAATGTAGAGGAGGAAAGGGTGGCTGACATTGTGGCGGATGGAAGGGTGCAAGGAATGTGTTGGGAGAGTTGAATGATTCTTTGATCACGGAGGAGGAAGTGGAGAAGGCAGTAAAGGAGATGAAAACAGGGAAAGCTGCAGGTATGGATGGGTGTGCTGTGGAATGCCTGAATGGTGGTGGAGTGACTATTATTGACTGGTTAGTACGATTGTTGAATGTGTGCTTTGAGAAAGGTATGGTGCCAGTTGACTGGGCAAGTGCTTGTGTGGTCTCGTTGTATAAAGGCAAGGGTGATAAGTATGAATGTACTAGCTTTAAGGGTATAAGTCTGTTGAGTGTTGTAGGTAAGGTGTATGGTAGAGTGTTAATTATGAGAGTTAGAGAGGGTACAGAGGGAGTGATTGGTGATGAGCAGTGTGGCTTTAGGAGAGGGAGGGGATGCGTGGATCAGGTGTTTGCAGTGAGACAAGTGTGTGAAAAGTATTTAGCGAAAGGCAAGGATGTGTTTTGGGCATTTATGGATTTAGAGAAAGCGTATGATACAATTGATAGGGAGGCCTTGTGGACTGTTTTAAGATTGTATGGACTTGATGGTAGGTTACTAAAAGGGGTAAAAGTTTTTATGTAAATAGTAGAGCGTGTGTAAGAGTGGGAAATGCTGTGAGTGATTGGTTTCCTGTGAGAGTGGGGCTGTGACAGGGATGTGTGATGTCGCCTTGGTTGTTTAATATTTACATGGATGGTGTTGTAAGGGAGGTGAATGCAAGAGTTTTAGGTGGAGGTCTGAGTCTGGTGAATATTGATGATGGAGAGTGGAATCTGAAGCAGCTGCTGTTTGCAGATGATACTGCACTGGTGGCTGATTCAGAGGAGAGATTGAGACAGTTGGTAGAGGAGTTTGGAAGGGTGTGTGAAAGGAGGAAATTGAAAGTAAATGAGAATAAGAGTAAAGTGATGAAGTGTACGAGGTTCGTAGATGGTAGGGGGATGAATATAGTTTTGAATGGCAAGTTGCTTGAGGAGGTAGAGTGTTTTAAATATCAAGGGTCACATGTTGCTGTGGATGGAAGAATAGATGCAGAAGTGAAGTTTGGAATAAATGAAGTAGAAAAGGTGCTGGGAGGAATGAAAAAAGTGTTTAGATGTCGTTCGTTTAGAATGGATGTAAAGAGAAGGCTGAATGAGGGTGTTGTGGTACCGACTGCATTATATGGGGCTGAAACATGGAATATGGGTGTAGCAGAGAGAAAAAGATTGAATGTAATGGAGATGAGGTGTTTGAGGAGTATGTGTGGAGTGACGCGTATGGATCGAGTGCGGAATGATGAAGTGCGAAGGAGAACTGGAGTTGTTCGGGAGATGGCTGGTAGAGTTGAGCAGAGGGTGTTGCGATGGTTTGGGCATATGGAGAGAATGGATAATGAGTGATTGGTGAAAAAGATAACTAGATCTGATGTGAGAGATGTAAGGCTGAGAGGAAGACCACGAATAGGATGGATGGACAGTGTGAAGAGAGCGCTGGATGCAAGAGGGATGTCTGTTGAGCAAGGAAGAGTGGCTGTGCGTGACAGAAATAAATGGAGAGAAATTGTGAATGAATAAGTGATGATGCAGCCCTGAGGGGATATTCTCCCGCATTTGGTCTGATCGGCTATTTGAGGTCAGATGCGGGTAAGGGGATGAGTCTGTTATGATGTGGCAGGGGTAAACCAGCTCTGCTGTTGGGCCCGGCTGCGGATGTCACTGATTGCATTGCGCAGTTGACCCTTGTGCGGTGTGGTGTGGTGAGGATCTATCCGTTCTCCCCTTTGGGGCTAAGATGCGAATGAATGTGTTTGGATGAGTAAATGGGGAGTGTGTCGTCCTGTCTCGGCTACCTCCCTTTCCTTGGGGGAAGCAGCCTAGGTATATAGATAGATAGACAGAAAGACTCTGGCAATACTTGTTTCTTTGGAAGGTAATATGAATGTGTCAAAAATAAACATGCCACAGGGAAAGCCTCCACTGGGGCCACTTGGGCAGTCAGCTGCTGATGTTTACTGTACAACGATGGAACTTGTGGCTATGTATTTAGCTCACCGACATTTACGTTTAGAGAGAAGGTTCAGAGACCCATTAGACCCTCTCCATTTTTTTTTTTTTTTTTATGCGAGAAAGAAGGAACCAAAGGCCATGAGCCCGCAATAACAGTTCCCTCCAAGAGAAAAACAAAATACAATAGAGAGCCAAATTCAAGATCCGATCATTATGAGATGCCTGGACACACTGCGTTTGAAAGACTGGAGATCATAGGCAGCAGGAAATACAGACAGAGGGAGACAGTTCCAGAGCTGACCTGTTGCATAAATGAAAGACTGATGAGCATTTGCAACAGTTTCCACGATGTGAAATCAGACTTTCGGCAGTTCATGGGTTGATAATGGATGTGCTAAACAATGACGGTTTGATATACTAAGGTGATTAAACTTATATGAAGACAATAACTTTATTTCAGACATGGCAGTGGAATTAAGGTGTTAAATAAACCCAACAAACAATACCTAAACAAAGCCTATGCGATACAAACCATTTCATGCATCAATATACTGGATAAGGTAACAAGGAAAATCAAAATGAATGACTTCTTTAACAATATAAATGCTCAACCTTAGACCAAAGCAATATTATTACTGATTTATGGGATCAGTTTTATCCTTTGGGATATAGGAAGTTTTTCTAAGGTAATTGCATACAGTACAAAATGATTCTTAGTCTTTGATGTCAAAAACATAACCCACCTCCCTCCCCACAAAAAAATGAAATGACTTCTTAGTTTTAGACTTTTATGATCAAGCTAACCAAAGAGTTATAATCAAACCCTACCTCTACCAGTAACGCCTCATGAATGGGTTAAGTTTGTTTGATATGGTAAGTTAGAACAAACAGCTTACATCCTCACAGGCACTATGTAACTAACAACAGAAATATGCATTTTTTAAAAAATACCTAAAGTTTTCTTTGCCTGCCTTATTGCCTTGGCTGCCTTCCCCTTAACTTGTGATGTGAAATCACGAAATTTCTTCCTCACTTCATTGCTCTCCTTTTTCACTATGCTAACACTATTCACCCTATAGGTAATAGTTTCCCATGCTAGCATCTTTGCTTACTTTGTAACGTTTGTGTTTAGTGAGGAAAAAAAAAAAATTGGAGACTTCATTAATCAAAACTAAGAGGAGGGTAAATATTTCCTTTATTGTCATTTCCTATTTTTGGTGTTTGTTTTTTTTCCATTTGATAGTTTTTTTTTTTGTTTTTTTTTGACCTGAGTGTTTTGAGGCCTCATTTGACGTGCAAGTGAATAATAACCATAATATGACTATGACAATATGATCGGAAATATTAGTAATTGTGGAAGGAAACAGCCAATTCAAAGTGTTTAACTAAACCTAACCTAACCTAGCTTAACTGTACCTAATAATTTAATCTACCCTAACCTAACCTAACCCAACCCAACCCAGCCTAACCTAACCTAACCCAGCATCCAGTTGGGAAACGAAATCCTCCTTTCAGTATGCTAAGCAAGGTTCGGTAATATTCATTTGCACACAGTAAAACACATACAGGCATACACTATATGATAACACAAATCCACTGGGTATGGTAAGATTGCGAGCTAAAGAAACGGCTATAGTCTGACAAATCTAAACATAGGGTTTGGGTGAAGTCACCCCCTCCCTACACTATTGCCATGTTTCCTAACCCTACGATGTATAACGCCTGTGGTTTGTGTAGTAGGAATGATACATAAACATAACTCATACTAATATAACTGTAATGAAAGTGCTGACATGTATCAAGGAAGAATAAAACTATTCTGCATACTATATTATACGATAATAGAGAAAGGTGGCATAAAAATTTGGCAGTGTTGCTCTAAAAATATTCTAATTATTATTTACTTCCCCAACACTTCTAACATTGCTAATTAATTTAGCAAGTATAATTGCAAGAAAATTTGAAGGGATAAAAGTGGGAAGAGACGATCCTTTCATAATTAAAATAAATATATCAAACAGCTCTGGGGTGGCAGCACTCACGCGACACGTGTTTGTGTGTACGCTATGGGAGGTCACCAACCCCCTACAGGATTTAGGCCTATTGGGGAAACCTCTATAAAAAAAAAAAAAAAAAAACGCGCCGTGACTTTTACCTCAAGGGTGGTGCGGAAATAAAGTCAAAATTATAATCCATACATAATAATGGAAGTAAAAAACCATGGATGACACATAACAAAATCTAGCGAGAGAGAGAGAGAGAGAGAGAGAGAGAGAGAGAGAGAGAGAAATAATAATAATAATAAAACTTTATTTCCACTAAACAGTGAGTATTCTTATACATTATACAGTAGTACAGCATACAGTATGAAAGTTCTATACACAATATAATACAAGTTGATACATATGGTGGAGAATAGTGACAGAGAGGTAAATGGTTTAAAAGGTGTGGGGACACTTAGGTTAAAAATAGATCAATTAAGGGATTTAGGAACGAAGGCAGTGGGAAGGATTAAGACAGATGGGACTGTAAGATTAAGGAGTTTGAGCAATAGGGTAGAATGTATGCTCTCAATAAAAGTATAGCAATTATCAACGGCTAATTATTATACAGGTGTTGATGGTGGGGGTCTATATTTATAGGAGGTGTTGGTGGTGGAGGTATAGCGGGTGTTGTTGATGGGGGTGTTGTTGGGGGTAGGGGTATAGGGGGTGTTGGTGGCAGGGGTATAGGGGGTATTAGAAAAACGGAGATCACAAGAGGGAAACAGTGTCAAGGTCATCGCTGATGGAGAGGTCAGCTCGGAAACGTGGCAACAGTGCAGGGAGGGGGTAACTCCACCAAAACCCTACGTTTAGATTTGTCAGACTATAGTAAAGAAATACCACCGAGTTGTTCGTCACTTGAAAGGTTAGGACGTTTCTCATTTTGTTCTGTTGGACTTTGAGTTTTTATTTCCACTATATATTTCGCTAAAAGAATTTATGTCGAGTTAGATTCTTATGTCACTTCCTTCTGTTGGGTTGAGGACTGTGTTTTGTGTGTTGTGCATGCTATCCCCTCTGCGCTTGTGTTTACAGTAGGGAAACAAACAGCTGATATGAGGGTTTGCTCCGTGATTGGTTGATCATGACAAAGCCACACTTGTAAGATTCTCTGTCTTTGGATGAGCTGAAATCAGCTGATGACGGCCGATTTAATGCACGTACAACTAACGACCGGGGTACGGCGCCGTAAAAATTTTTAGTGAATACCAAACTCTGGTGAGAGATACGGCGCCACAGGAGTGCGTAATCTGAGGTGCCAGATCTTGCTCAGGCACGTGAAATTACGACCATGTTAGTGAATCCAGCCCCAGATTCATAGTGCCATCATGCCATGGGTGAACTGCGTCACTCCCCGTCCCCGGTGTCGTGCAATCACACCACTGATGCTGACTCCGCCATCTTTCCACTCCATCCAACACTTATATTAATAATAAAATCAGAACCTGGCAAAGTTCCATATATTATTGAATGCCCTGATAATACTTTTTGGCGTATACTTTAAAATAGTTTTAGATTTTTCTTCAAATACTTATACACGTGATTTCTCGAGAAATGTCATTCAGAAAGGCAGCGACATTATTGCTTCAGGTAATGATTGTTGCCCTTTAGTAAGGACATATCAATGATGTGTCTGCTCTATATATGGAATCCATCTCCGCAACGAGCGTGTAACTCTGGTCGCCACATTGAAACACCCGCACTTGTGCCCCCTTCACCATGGCAATGCAACTGGAACACTGTTCTTAGTTTGCTGTTTCTGTTTCGCTGTTGCTTACATAAGCTGAGAAGTAGGCCATGACACTAATTTTAGCTGTGCAGTGGACCATGACACTGTATTTTCCCAATTCATAAGGGGAGTGGAAATATGGCGGTGTTAGCATCGGTGATGTTGTTGTTGTTGGCGCCTACTCCCATCCGGGAGTTCTTGTCTTTAAACAAGATGGCTTATTTATTTATTTTTTTTTATTTTTTTTTCTCAGTCTCTATTGTTCATTTCTATGTTGCTCCTTATATTCATAATTACTTCTCTTCGTTTCATTATTCTGCCCACTGTATTTGCTACAACCTGTAATTCATTTTGTTTTAGTATTTCTGTTATTGATTCTTTTCCTTTAATGTCGCTTGTTAAATCTTCGTATGCTTCACATATGAATAAATGATGCTGATTTTCATTCTCTTCTTGGCACATGTCACATATAAGGTTAGGCTCATACTTTTTCTTATAATTTTCCTTCACTTCTAGCATTCTGGTTCGAATAAAAAATATAATCTTTGCGCTTTCAAACTCTTATTTCCTCTAGGTATCTCTGTTGGCCTATTTCTTGTTCCATTGATTCCTTTGCCTTACTCCCTTTTCTCATGTCTTCACAAATTTCTTCTTTATTTTTTGTCATTATTTTTTCTTTTATTACCCTTTTTGCCACTCTCTCTTCTAATGTTTCTAAGTCTTCAGGTATGCTGTACTTTTCTTTACTGTCTTTTATTTCTCTCACGTACTCTCAAAATCTTCACAATGTTTTCTCATCTTTACTTCAACAGCGTCTTCTTCCCTATTCTTGAGTTCAATGTAATATTCAAGTTTTCTTTGATTAATTTTGTGTTCTATTTTTACTTCCTGTGTTTCATATAATAAAGCACATTTCGGTGTTGTCCTTGGTACCTTGATTAATTTTGTTAAGTACTGAGTCTGAACATTATTTACAGCTTTCTTTTCTTTTTCTCTTAATGTTTTCCCACTTTCCCCTCCAAACAACATTATCGGTAATACACAAGTATTAAATAATTTTAGCCCTATTTTAATGTTATTGTTACCTTTGTTGTGGTGTTGCCGCCGTCAGCTGCCAACTTCCAGTAACAGGTGAATGGTCACTGGTGAGATATTCCTGAGCACTGACTCGACTACTCATTGGATACACCGCTCTTGCTTCCCACCTAAGGAGGCTGAAATTTGGTGGTAAGCCCTGCATGTGGTTGGTGTGAACAACAAGAAACCATTGCCCATTCCTATTGCCTTCCTCGTCTGGTGTATCTTGAGAGATAAACCCGGTGTCATATGCACGGATTGACTTTATGTAGGAAGTCACCGTTCCCTTCTGTATATAGCCTGAATTAATCTAACTAAACCAAACCCAAACTAACCTAACCTAACCTTTTCATAGATCAACCTAACCTAAATAAACCTAAATTAAATTAACCTTACTTCAAAAAATGACTGATTTCACAATCTGCCTGTAATAAACATATATTTATTTATATATATCTATATATCGACCTAGAGTTACATATAGGTCATTAAGACATCCAACTTTCTCCATGAAACATACCCGGTACTGGTTTATTTCATAAAATGTTGATAAATGGCACAATACTTGAGATAATATGCAGATACTTTCAGCACAGCAACTAAAAGGGCACTCGGCACATGCACATTTAGCGGAACGGTAACTTCCTGCATAAAGTCACTTTGTGCATATGACACCGGTGTCGACTGCAAGCGTCCTATCATTGGTGAGGTGTATAAATCATTTCTCCATCAGCACGGTGGTGTGGAGGTGGCTTCACTCTGTCATTCAAGGATAGTTACCACCAGTAAGGTACTGTGTTATCAAAGTCTGGTATGCTAAATTAGAAATGTTTACAATATTGCTGTTAGCTTACAGTCAAGTTTTTATTGTTTCATTCCCTTTAAAAGAGCTGTTAAGCTATTGCGAATTGTTGTGTGTTTTAGTGATTATCCAAAATTGCCTTTCAATTTTATGAGCAAAGTAGAAACTGTTGCCATTAATTTTGGGACTTATTTTACATTGTGGATTCTGAAGGGCTGATTCCCCCCCCCCCCAGTACACAATCATCATGAGTACTATCCCACTGCACAGGCTTCATGAGTACCAGTACTTCACTATGCAAACTTCATCAGCACATTAGTAATATTTGCAAATTCATATGGTAAAAAGATGAACGTAAAGGAATTCACAGATTTTCAGAACCAGGCAAGTCAATTTTCTTTCATTTTCAGGAACTGAAATGAAAGAAAATTGTATGTTGTACAGTGATAAAGGTTGTTTGTCCTTCTTGGAGAGATGTGTCTTGTATAATACTGTTATGAAGGGGGATGTGCCAGTTAGGTAGTCTTGTACCTTCGAGACATTTCTAGTACCGTAAGTGTCGGTACGAGTTGTCAGAGTTGCCAGTTTGCCTGGTGTTTGTAAGCTTAGTTATTTCGTAAGTTAAACATTCGTTTATTTTTATGCTCTTTTTCTTTATAATGTTTTAATTAAGCGGTTGCATGTTAAATTATGTAGTTTATGTTTGTATGGTTAATGATTTTAGAGTGTTATGAATGTGAGACAACTCTAGCATGTTTTGGTCTGTTTCTGAGTTGGTAACTGTTGTTCTCATAAAATGTAGAAGTTTTGAGAGCAATGCAAGCCTATATAAGGCTGAGGAAGAGATTAGTTAGTTAGTCAGTTGGTTTGGAGTTTAGTCGGGTTTCAGTTCAGTGTGAGTGAAGTGCAGTCGGTTTTGGTGCAGTGCTGTTAGTGAAGTTTGTGGAGAGTTGCATTGCAAGCATTAACTGTAATTACTGTCAGTGAAGATTGTATATTTTTGGTACTTGTGAAAACGGTGGCAAACAGTGACGGGTTATTGAAGTTTGTATATCATTGGAAGTTGAGGAAACAGTGAAGTGTTGAGCATAAAGTGTAATAACAGTTAGTAAAGTGTGCATAGCTCCAGTGCTTGTGATAACAGTGAAGTTGGAAAGAATTAAGTGGAATTATTTGGAAAATAAAGACAGTGAACTTTAAGGAGCCAGAGTTTATTTTCACCACAACTGATCTTGTGTTCTGGACACCTAAAGGCTGACCATAAGAAGAACAACTCGCTGGGCAATGTCCTTCCTGTACTGTACTACTGCTGGTGGAGCCTGTGGCAGCGTGGGGACTGGGACGTAACAATACCCATAAATAGGGATTTTTTTTTTTTTTTAAGCTCACCCTTATCTTTATTTTTTTATTACCGGTATTGGTTCAAATGAAAGACCTTCATGCTTCAATTATTTAAATTGTCATGTGTATTGGAAATGCCTTATTTTGCCATGTTCAACCACCTTCCCCTCTTCCACGACAACAAAAGGTATTTCTGACAAAAATGACGATTTAAAAATTTATTTAACCCATGGATTGCGAGCCACAGCTCAGTCCGTGCTGGCCGTGCATCACCGTTAACTACTACAACCCTACACAAATTTATGCATGGCACTATGCAAAGACGGAGAGAGAGAGATTTTTTTCATTTCACTAGATGATACCTGGGATGTTTATCTTCAAGTTTATAATAGACAAAAGCAAAAAAAAATTTTTTTCTTACTCCCACATAAACTTATGCATGGCCCTACGCAAAGACTGAGAGATTTTTTTTTTTTTCACCAAATGATGCCTATCTATCCATCTATCTATCGATTGCAAGATGCCTTAATCCCTTATACGGGGTGGCCACAAACAAATCGCCTCCACGTCACCCTGTCCCTCGCCATTTCACTGCCCTGCTCCCAATAGAAGCATTCGCGCTACTGGAGAAATGCCAGATATCACCGGTATTTTAATTTTTTGGACGGAAAAAAAATCCCATGTCAGGCAATGATTGAATGGCCTTTTTCATGCATCTTATATACTGTATTGTAAAAATATGTAAATATTCTATATATTTCTTCTCTATAAAGCAATGCTTTGTCAATGCAGCATGAAAAAATATAGTAATATAAAAAATATTCCACAGCGGTTGCAGCCTGGTTTATGCATGCATAGAAATATATATCTTTAACCAACAATAATAGTTGATTATAATTCATACTAACACATTAAACTCCCTGTGAGTAAGAATAAAACTTAATTCAGTTCAAGACAGCTTGTCGATATTTAGTTGCTGCCTCTGGTACAACAAGTTTTTTTGAGGTGTAGACTGTAGCACCAGTCGAGCAGGGCAGTACTCCCGAGGTGGATGGAAAGCTGATGACAGGGAGTGCTGGAGCTCCCGTTTCATCAGCCCTCAGGACTAGTTCCTGACCATCCCCCTTTGCTGAACTTTTTCAGTGTCTCAGTTACACAGAGAGTAGGCCAGCATGCTCTCCAGTACAAATTTCTCCAACTATCTTCACCAAACTACATGCACAGTACACACTACACTTCCTATTCAAAATTTACCAAAAATGGCATCGTTTTATCAAGCCTCGGAGTCCCCGGGGGGGGGAACCATAAATGCCCCCACCATCTGCCCCTCTCCCGGTGACGACTCGAGGTGCCTGGAACCACTGTCTGACTCTCTTCTTCTTCATTTTTGCAACATTCGCGGCCTTTCCTCTAACTTTCGCTCTGTTGAGCACCACCTCTCCTCCTCTAAACCTCACCTTCTTTTTCTAATGGAGACTCAGCTGTCTGAGGCAACTGACAGCAAACCCTTTTCTGTATCCTCCTACTTTCTCTATACTCATTTCAAAGCCAAAAAAGGCTGTTGTGTATATATACGCAACGACTTATCTTGCTCTCGTGTTCCTGAACTTGATTCTTCTGAATTCTCCACACTCTGGCTTCAGCTTTCCTGTCATTCTCTGACTAAATATATCTGTGCTGTTTACTTATCCCCTAATTCTACTGACTATCAAAAATTCTTCGACTATCTTACTTCTACGATGGAACACATTCTATCCATTTCTCCTTTCTCTGAAATCTCCATTCTTGGAGATTTCAATGTTCACCACCACCTTTGGCTCTCCTCTCCTTTCACGGATCCACCTGGTGAACAAGCCTACATCTTTTCTATCCTTAATGACCTAGAGCAGCTTGTACAGCACCCTACCCGTATCCCTGACCGCCTTGGAGAGAGCTCCAACATACTTGACCTCTTCCTCACAACTAATCCTTCTACTTACTCTGTTAATCTTTTCTCTCCGTTGGGCTCTTCCGATCACAACCTTATTACCTTAACCTGTCCTATCACTCCGGTACAGCCTGTGGACCCTCCAGGGAAACGTCATCTGTGGCATTTTGGAGCCGCAGACTGGGAGGCCCTCAGGCAGTACTTCTTTGATTTTCCCTGGAATGATTATTGCTTCCATGGCCGTGAGCCATCTGAGTGTGCCTTGCGCATTACGGAGGTTATTCTCTCGGGCATGGAAGCATACATTCCTTTCTCATATCCTTTGACTAATGCTAGAAAGCCTTGGTTTAATCACGCTTGTTCTAATGCTGTCCGCAACAAGGAGAGGGCCTACAAAAGGTACCGGAGCCAACCCACCCCTGAATCACATCATCTTTACGTTTCTGCCCGGAATCGTGCTAAGTCTGTTCTTCACTCTACTAAAAATAATTTCATCCATACTAAATGCTCTCAACTCTCCAACTCGAATTCTTCCCGCTCCTTCTGGCACCTTGCCAAAAATCTTTCTAACAATTTTACCTCATCATCCTTCCCTCCTCTTTTCTACTCTGATGGTTCTGTAGCTATTTCTTCTACTGATAAAGCAGATCTCTTCGCACAGACTTTCTCCTCCAATTCTACCTTGGACGATTCCGGTGCTGTTCCTCCATCACTTCCCCCCTCTGACTTCCTCATGGCTGACATTAAAATTTCTTCAGTTGATGTATTTTCTGCCATCACTGGCCTCAGTACTAACAAGGCATATGGGCCTGATGGGGTCCCTCCTGTTGTTCTCAAGAACTTTGCTTCTGTGCTTACACCCTGCCTAGGCAAACTCTTTCGTCTTTGTCTGTCAGCTTGTACCTTTCCTTCTTGCTGGAAGTTTGCTCTCATTCAGCCAGTCCCAAAGAAGGGTGACCACTCTCAACCCTCCAACTATCGTCCAATTGCTTTAACGTCCTGTATTTCAAAAGTTTTCGAGTCAATTCTTAATAGAAAAATTTTAAGGCATCTTTCCTATCACAACCTTCTTTCCGATTGTCAGTATGGGTTCCGTCAGGGACGCTCCACTGGCGATCTTCTCACCTACCTTTCAGACTCCTGGTCATCCTCCTTTCGGGACTTTGGCGAAAGCTTTGCCATTGCGCTTGACATCTCGAAGGCTTTCAATCGAGTCTGGCATAAATCTTTAATTTCCAAACTGCCCTCCTACGGTTTCTATCCTTCTATCTGTGCCTTCATCGCTAGCTTCCTTTCTGGTCGTTCTATAGCCGCTGTTGTAGACGGCCATCATTCTTCTCCTAGATCTATCAACAGTGGTGTTCCTCAGGGCTCTGTCCTATCACCAACTCTCTTCCTTTTATTCATCAATGATCTAAGCTGTACATCTAACCCTATCCACTCATACGCTGATGACTCCACCCTTCACCTTTCCATTCGGTTCCCGCAACGCCCGTCTCAACAGTTACTTCAACAAACAAGGGATGAGGCTATGGCACACCTAATGTTTGACTTGGCTCGTATCTCTGACTGGGGTAAAAATAATATGGTTGTCTTTAATGCATCTAAGACTCAGTTCTTACACCTATCAACCCGACAAAATCTTCCACAGGTATACCCACTAATGTTTAATAATATTCAGCTTAATCCTGCATCATCCTTGAACATGCTTGGGGTTTCATTTACTCGGGATTTATCTTGGAAAGATCATATTACATCTCTTGTAAAATCTGCTTCCAAGAGATTGGGTGTGCTAAGCCGACTCCGCTCTTTCTTTACCCCTGCACAATTGTTGACTCTATACAGGGGTTTTATCCGCCCCTGTGTGGAGTACAACTCTCATGTGTGGGGAGGCTCCCCACATACAGCTCTTCTCAATAGGGTGGAGTCAAAGGCTTTTCGTCTCATTAACTCTCCTCCTCTTACTGACTCCCTTCAACCTGTCTCTTCGCCGCACTGTTGCATCTTTATCTCTTTTCTATTGCTACTTTAATGGTCACTGCTCCTCTGAACTGTCTGCTTGCATTCCTCCACCTCTACGATGGGTGCGTAGCACCCGTCTGGCAGCAAACTCTCATCCTTTTTCTGTCCAACTCTCTAATGCAAGAGTTAACCGTTACTCCCAGTCTTTCATTTATGCAACAGGTCAGCTCTGGAACTGTCTCCCTCTGTCTGTATTTCCTGCTGCCTATGATCTCCAGTCTTTCAAACGCAGTGTGTCCAGGCATCTCAAAATGATCGGATCTTGAATTTGGCTCTCTATTGTATTTTGTTTTTCTCATGGAGGGAACTGTTACTGCGGGCTCATGGCCTTTGGTTCCTTCTTTCTCGCATAAAAAAAAAAAAAAGCAAACCAAAACAGTTGTGTCTTTACTCGCACTGTGACCTACTCCATCAGCTGGCTTGTTTCGTACATCTGGCAGCGCTAGGCTTCGGTACGCCATAACATTTTAGAGTCTAATAAATATTAAACTATGGATAGCCCATATTTGCCCTTTTTTGTACGAGTCAGATTATATATGAATGTCATTATTCATACGCCTTTTTTGCTTCTTACAGTCCAAAAACAGTCTTATTGGCAGATACTGTCCTAACCTTCTTAGGAAAGAATATATAAATATACGAATTTTTAGGCGATATTTTGGGTGAAATAGCACAAGTAAGAGTAATTTACCTTTTTTTAAAGGTATTTGCTTAACCAATATCGTAAATATCGATCAGAAAAAGAACACTGAAGTTTAACTAAGACCCCCTTAGCCCATCAAAACGAAAATGAGACATAGATTCTGGTGATGTCTGGCAGATTTTCCATTCAGTGCGAATGCTCCTATTCACACCTCCCTCTCTCATATACCACTCCACTCCATCCCTCCATCTCCTCCTTGGTCTTCCCCTCCCTCTCTCCCCCTCCACCTCACTCACATTCTCCTCATCAGTCTCTCACTCTCCATCCTCTCCACATAGCCAAACCACCTCAGTGTGTTTCTCCTAATGCTTCCTATCACATCCACACCACAATGCTTCTTCACATCCTCATTTGTCAGTCTCTCTCCATGTGACTCCACAGTCTCCTCTTAAATAACTCATTTCCACTGCTCTCACTCAGGGGCGCACCTAGGAAATTTCTAAGGGCGGGGCCCGTAGTGAGGTGAGGTCAGGTAATCTGATAATTACTGGGAGGTCATATGCAGGTTTAAAGTCAGAGAGCTGCTGGCTCTTGTGTTACTCTTTGTTTGTACTTGCCAATTTTTCATGTTTGCTGTTATTGAAATAAATATACAGTAATCACTCTAATATCCGGACGCCCAATATCCGAACATCCCCACTATCCAGACATAAGAATGTTTCATACTGTACTTTTTTCCATACTATACTTACCTCATTTCACTCTTTAATGTCCTTTATTGGTGTGAATAGGGTGTTAGGAGCTATGCATGTGCAGTAGGAAGGTGTTTTTCTGAGTTAGGCTAGGTTAGGGTCCATAAGTACCAGTCCAGGAGCCAGTCACCAGAATGTTTATTATTGTATGAACCTACTTCTAAACCCTCATTTTATGTTTCTTTTGCATTTATTTCAGTCATTTATGTGCCTTATTGGTGTGATTTGGGTCTTAAATAGGTGCTATGCATGTCCAGAGGGAGTTGTATAGGTGTTACTCTGAGTTAGGGTCCATGAGTACAAGTCCATAAGCTGGGGCCCAATATCCGGACAGAACCAATAGCCGGACCTGCCTATGGCTCTATTACGTCGGATATTGGAGTGATTACTGTATATGAATTTTTAAAGGACCCAGAGAGCTAAGGGGGGGGGCCCGGGCCCAGGGCCCCCCCTACCTCTTCATGCGCCCCTGCTCCCACTCTTGACTTGTATCTTTCCAACAACGTCCAAGCTTCACTTCCATACGTCGAGTTGGTATCACAATACTGTCATGTAATAACTTTTTCACTTCCATGCTCCGTTCCCTGTTTCTTATCACTGCTTTCAAGGAACCAGCAACCTTTCTTCTTTCTTGTACCCTTTCAAGCACTTCACCCTCCAAACTTCCATCCTTACTCATCACACTACCTAAGTACTTAAATGTACTCACATTTTCCAGTTCCTCACCATCCAACCTCATTGTACATTCACTGACTTACCTCTCTCGAAGACCATAACTTTACTCTTCCCTACAGTCACCTTTAAATTCCATTTCTTACATACTCTCGCAAACTTATCCACCAAGCCTTGCAGCTCCCCTTCGTCTTCACTCAACAACACAGTATCATCCGCAAACAACAGTACAGGGAGTTTCCAAACACTACCCTCTCTCACTAGGGCCACTCCAACATCCACCACCCTGCCTTGTACCTCTTTTATTACCCGTCCATGTACAGATTGAACAACCATGGAGACATGACACATCCCTGTTTGAACCCAACCTTCAAAGAGAAAAATTCACTCAGTTCACCATCCACACGCACTGCAGCCTTAGCACCATCATACATACTTTTCACAGCATTCAACAACTTCCCATCTACTCCATATATTCTTAATACTTTTCACAATCCTTGTCTATCCACCCTGTCATATGCTTTCTCCAAATCCATGAAAGCTGCATACAACTTCTTTTCCTTCTCTAGAAACTTTTCCACTAAAGATCTAAGAATGAATATCTGATCTATACAACCTCTTCCCTTCCTAAAGCCTCCCAATTCTTCTCCAACTAATTCCTCTGTTCTTTCTCTAACTCTGTCAGTAAGTATCCTACCGTACACTTGAGTCCCATGTTGTTTATCATGGTACTTGAAGCCCTTTCACATGACTTTAGAAACGGACTCCCTTGGGAGTTGTTGTATGCTGATGATTTGGTGTTGATTGCGGAGAACGAAAGGGAGGCGGAGGAAAGGTTTAGGAAGTGGAGAGATGGTATGGGGCACAAGGGTTTACGGGTAAATGCAGATAAAACAAAAGTGATGATATCTAGGGTTGGTGGCAGTACTGCCAAAGACGAGGGAGAGTGGCCATGTGCAGTTTGCCACAAGGGCGTGGGAAGTAATTCCATCTTGTGCGGTGTGTGTGATAAATGGGTGCATAAGAGATGTAGTGGTATCAGAGGTAGACTGCGAGATAATGCTGATTTTTTGTGTACGGCAAGTCGGTGTGAGCAGGTGGAGATTGTCAGACGTGAAAGGATTGAATTAGCTGTTGAATCTCTTGAGTGTGTGGAAGAGTTTTATTATTTGGGAGACATGTGTGCTGGAGGTGGGGGTGGAGCTAGGTCTGTGGCTAGGGTGAGAAGTGGTTAGAAGAAGTTCAGGGAGCTCTTGCCTCTCCTGACATTGAGAGGACTCTCCCTACGTGCTAAGGGGTCTCTGTATGCAGCATGTGTTAGGTGTGTAATGCTGTATGGTAGTGAGACATGGGCAGTGAAGGAGGAAGATATTTGCCGGCTCAGACGTACAGAAATGACAATAATTAGGTGGATATGCAGTTCGTCCCTGCGTCCAAGGCCTGGAGGGGTTGGGTTTACGAAGAAGAGTTGAGAGGTAGGATGGGACTGGAGTGTTTTGGTGTTGTGATAAGGAGAGGTAGATTGAGATGGTTTGGACATGTGGAGAGGATGGGGGATGATAATTGGGTGAGGAAGGTGAGAAGTGTTAATATTGGGGGTGGGGTAATGAGGAGTAGACCGAGAAAGACATGGGATGAGGTCATTAAGTGTGACCTCAGGGTTAAGGGATTGAACAGGGAGGCTGCAGTGGATCGTGCAGCGTGGAGAGTCGCCATTAGGTGACCAAGGCCGACACATGCAAGCATGTTGGAGCCTTTAAAAAAAACAAAAAAACAAAAACTAAGAAGACAAATGCCCCTATGATTACCACACACTTCTTTTTCCCCTTTTCCTTTGTACAGGGGAATAATTATACCTGACTTCCAATCCTCCAGGACTCTACCTTCCTCCCAGGCAAATCTGAACATTTTCCACATCCATTCTACTACTATCTCTCCCCCATGCTTCAGCATTTCACCACACACTCCATCAGTTCCTGGGGCTTTCCCCATTTTAACTTTCTTCATTGCTTCCACAACTTCTATCCTACTGATTTCTTCCCGTCTTCTGACCTCCCTCCTTCTCCAAGCCATTCCCCAGCCCTTATACTCGCAATACTTCCACCCTCTATGTTCAACAATTCCTTGAAATGTTCTCTCCGTCTGCTCACTTTTTCTCCCTTCTCCACTAGTAATCTACCATTTTTATTTTTCACTCCCCTGCTAACTTCGCTTCCGCCCTGTCTTACTCTTTTCACCTCTTTCCAGAACATTTTCTTACAGTCCCTCCACTTTACACTCAAATTCCTTCCAAATTCCTCATCCACTCTCTTCTTACTCTCTCTTACTAATCTTTTCACCTCTCTCTTTCTTTCTACATATAACTCTCTCTTCCGCCCCTCAACCTCTTCCACGCCCCTATTTCTCCTCCATTCATTGTATACTTTCTTCTTTTGTGCCACAGCCTGTCTCACCTCTTCATTCCACCACGCTGTTCCTTGCACCCTCCTCCGTCTTCTCTTCATCCCACACACCACATCACATGCTGCACATATTTCTTCTGTGAATATCCTGCACACACCTTCCACGTCCCTCAACTGCTCCAATTCATATTTGCCCAATCGTTCCTCCACTTCTCTCTTATACTCTGCCTTTTTCTCATCCTCTTGTAACATTTCCACTCTCCTTACAAATACTCCTTCTTCCCTTCCTTCGTTTCTTCTATTTCTCCATCTTATTTGGATCTTGATTCTGGCCACCACCAAGTAGTGGTCAGAAAGTCCACTCCCCCAACCTCTATAAGCTCTTGCTTCCAATACACATCTTCGCATCCTTTCATTCACACACACATAATCAGTCATTGTCTTCCTTTCATTCAGTTCACCACCCACCCTTCTCATCACTCGCCATGTATACCTGTGGATCATTTTGTGCCTGAAGAGGGTATTGGCTATCACCAACCCCCTCCCAGCACAAATGTCCACTAACGCACTGCCATTTTCATCTATCTCAGCAGGCACACCCCACTTACCAACTATCCCATCCCCCTTTACATTCCCTACTTTACCATTCATATCACCGATCAAAAACACTCTCATTCCTTCCAAACTTTTCCATGCACGCTTCCACATTTGTCCAGAACTCTTCTCTCACTCTGCTTGCACGATCTTGCATTGCCGCATACACACACACAATCGCCCAGATTTGTATTCCAACTTTCAATCTTACCCACATAATCCTTGACCCAACTGTACCATACTCTCTTATGCTCTTCTTCCATCTTTTACTCCCAACCATACATACTCCTTCTTTTCCCCTCTCATTCTCACCTACTCCTGCACATATACCCCATCCATACTCCCATCCATACTCCCATTCTCTCACACTCTCACCTCTCCATTTAGTTTCAGTTATTCTGCATACATCAACTTCCACACCCTCAAGCACCTGGACAATCTCTCTCTCTTTCACCTCATCATTCTCTCCCCTTACATTCCATGTTCCGATTACCATGTCCTTTGTCCGGTCCTTTGTCGTCATCTTTTGGTCAGTCCTTGTCCGAGGCTTATTGTTTGTCTTTTTAGTTAGTTGTTTTCCGGAGAGGGGCACTAACCCTCCACCAACCCTTTTAGTCGCCTTTTACGGCAAGCAGGGATACTGGGGGAGTATTCTTGAAAACCCCCCCTACCCCCAGGGGGAACATATATATATATATATATATATATATATATACAGTGAATCCTTGAAATACGAAAACTCGAAGTACAAATTTCCGCTGGTACGAAAGCTATAAATGTAGGACAGATTCCATAATACGAAAGTATGTATCTCGATGGTACGAAAAACGATACAAGAAGAGATACAAAAAATTCAAAATGGGCACACTGCACAGCGCCGCGCTCGCTTGCAGCGAGAAAACGAACTAACCCTCTCTGGTACACACCTTTTCGCGCGCTTCCCAGTCGAGTCACGTCCATCTTCTCCTCTCAGCTTCACTGTACGTTATGCTTTTTTTCGCTGTTCTTCACCTTTTCGTATTTTCACCGCCCTGCATTATCTCCAGCATCCGGGGAACCAGCTGCAAAGAAGAAACAGCATCATACTCTCACTCATGAGAGGAAATTGGAAATACAGTAATAAGACGCCATGAGGAGGGGCAGGGAGGCTCGGAGATTGGGCGAGCTTTAGGCCTTGCGCCATCAACCGTTGGAACTGTGACGAAGAAAAAGGAGATGTACAAGAAGATGGCCACCTCCTTCTCTTCATCTTCAGCCGCCTGCCAAGCCATGAGGACCTGCAGCTGTCGCATGGACTTAGTACCATACCAACAACACGAATCTCCAGCTGCAGCACAGGTCTCTACAGTAATCCCCGTACTTTCCAGACGCCCACTTTCCAGACACCTCACTTACCGGACAATGTGGGCCTGGACTTTAGGAACTCAAGAATGGCCAAAAAAAAGAAAAAAATCCCCCCAAAATCTGAATTTTTTTCCAACCCGTAATTTGAAATTGCCGCGCGGCGCTGAACAGCTGGTTTACATCATGGCCCCTTCACCCCTTCCTTCCTCCCCCCCTCCCCCTCCTTTGTCAGGGTTGCCATTTGGTATTTTTCATTACCAAATGTGGGCCAATTTGGTAATGAAAAATTCGTTTGGTAATGAATCAGAATAATGCATTACCAGTCGGATTTTTCACGTGTATGAGGATACACAGGATGGAGATGATGGATTGTTTGCTCTCTTTGATTAATCTCCTAGCCTACATAGCATGAAAATAATCAACATGCTGTTAATTATAAGGAGAATGATTACATGTATTTCCACTTGTATATATAATTAGTGAAGAATAAATGCTAGCTTTACGAGTTTGGTAGTGAAAAGTTATATTTAGTAATGCAAATTGAGGAGTTTGGTAATGTGTCTGTTGCGATCTGGCATCTCTGTTTCCCCGTCATCAACAGTTACTGCCTAACTTTGATGGTGATTAGATGCTTATTGCAATGGAAGCCACATGTGCTCGTTTTTTTGTGAATAAACAGTGAATAAACTGCATTACCTCGCCAGTAGACCACACAGGAATTTACAGTGTTGTGCAGTGTTAAGAAATTAGAACTTGGAGTGCAAAGGATCAATTGTTGAGTGCAAATTGGCCGTTGAAACTGGCGGTTGAAATTGGTGTGATTAAAGTTAGAAACAGTGTGCAGTGTTAAACTATTATAACTCACAGTGCAAAGAATTGAGTGCAGCACAACACTGGAGTACTGTACGTGCTTCAAGAGCATTTTCACCACTGCCAAAGCCTTAGAGATGGCGGCCACAGACGTGCTGTAAGTACACTGGCTGTGGTACAGTCACTTCTAATTCCTCATTCTTTGGTTCCTTTTCATTTATTTCATGCTTTATGTCCATTATTGGTGTGAATAGGGTCTTAAATAGGTTTAAATAGGTGCTATGTGTATCTGGTAGGGAGTTATTTAAGTGGCTTTCAAAGGCTGTGTTGGGTCCTTAAATACCAGTCCTAGAGCCAGGGGCCCACACTCCGGACGGGACCACTTTCCAGTATGCCTTTGGCTCTATTACATCGGATAGTAGAGGGATTACTGTATTTAACTGCACAGTGTATTAATACTACAGTAATTAGTTGTATGTGTTATTTTTTTATGTCTGTACAATAGTATAGCACTGTATATGTGTATTGCATACATCTATATAGGAGGGGTAAAGTTTTAGTGGGGGGTCTAGTGGGGTCCTGGAATGCATCCCCCCCCTTTGTATGTATATTTCAATGGACAAAATCGTTCCGATATTCGAAATTTCGGATTACAAAAGTTTTTTTTGGTCCCTATCCCTTTCATATTTTTTTTTGGTCCCTATCCCTTTCATATTTTGAGGACTCATTGTGTATACATATATAGGCTATATATATACAGTATATATATATATATATATATATATGTATATATACACTTTATATACTGTTCTGTATGTATATACAGCAAACTCGCCCGGAACACGTTCTTGCCGAACGCGCTCGCAATTATACACGATTAGTGCTGGGATATGTATAAGATAACGTAAGATTAAAGAACCATTACGAAAACTATATATTTACACAAGAGAGGCCTTTGATAGGCCAAATCCTCGAACATCAGCTCAGCACGCACGGTTTGTTTTGATCACGTGATGTGATTCGCTGTACTGCTTTTCCTCAGTGCTGTATTTGTAAGTTAAATATTTACAGTACTGTTCTGGTAAGTTTATGTGTAAGTTAAAGTATTATTAAATAACGTTCAAGCAAGAAATAAGGCCTTATGACTAGTTTTCTGATAGGCATCAGAATATTATCTTTTTCATTTGTTTGTTAAATATTTGCTGTACTGCTTTTCCACAGTACTGTATTTGTAAGTTAAATATTTACTATTCTGGTATGCACCTGTAAGTTAAAGCACTTAAAGAAAGTTAAAGCATTAAATAAAGCTTTGTAACCAGTTATAGATTACACACGATCGGTGGGTTCCAAGACAATTCGCCATCATGTCAATTCCCCGTCAAAACATGAACGATTCCCCATCAGGACAATTCGCACCCTGTATGATTCCCCGTCATTCTGTAAATATATTAATTAATCAATACTTTTATAAATATACTTATTATTAATTAATCAATACTTTAATAACTATATTTCAGGGGGATCCATCAAAGTCTATGTTGTCTTGTTATTGTTGTGACGGCGAACTGGCTTGACAGCGAATGGTCCAGAAACCATTTTGCTCCCTAGACTCCCTAGGCGTGGTGTTTTGCTGTTGTCTGCCATTGGTGATCAATATGAGGCACTTTGGGTGGCTGGAGGGTTCATTTGGTGTTGTGGCTTGCAAGTACAGTGCTGCACAGCAAGGCTTCGACGTGCAGGTGCGTGGGCACGGGGCAACATTCCGACGCCAACTGGTTTCGGCATCGGAATGTTGCCTTGTGTTTGTGTGTTGGTGTTTTGCTGTGCAATGCTGTGTTTGTGAGTTGTGACATTGGATGGGCCTTCTGAGCACTTGGGGTGCTTCATATTGATTACCAATGGCAGATGGCAGCGGGGGACCACGTTTGGGAGATCTAGGGAGCAAAATAAGGAGTAGTTAAAACTTACGCGGTTTCACGCCGAACGCGCCACGTTAGGAACAAAACCCAAGCGTTGGGGGCGAGCTTGCTGTATATATGAAGTGCTACCCTAAAGTTCCAGTAATTTGAACAGAGGGAGCCAACTGTTTGCAGTTTTGCCTTTTGCCACCACAAGGAGTCAGCAGCACCCCTTGTGCATCTTTGTAGCCCCAGCCGTGTCTGTGAGTGGACGTGTTGTTGAGTAACGCTTACTATTGTAACATGGTGTGTAGGTGGTTTGGCGGTTTTGCAATGGTGGACCAATGGCGCAGCAACGTCAAGTCGACGTTGATCGTTTTCTTTCAATATCCAAGGGATTGTTCACAAGGAATTTGTCCCATCCGGTCAGTCTGTCAGCGGAAAGTTTTACTGTGAAGTTTTGCAACGTCTGAGGGAGAACATCCACTGCAAACATCCAGAAAAGTGGAAGAACAAGGACTGGGTCCTGCATCATGACGATGCCCCCACCCACAGATCAGTTGTTGTCCGGCAGTTCCTGGCTTCCACTAACAGGGTAGTCTTTCCCCACCCACCCTGTTCACTTGACCTTGCCCACTGCGACTTTTTCCTGTTTCCCAAGCTGAAATTATGACTGAATGGGCGTTGATTTGACTCGATTGAGGAGATCCAGATGGAATCGCAGGAGGGACTCAAGACCATCATGCCTGAAGCTTTTGGGGATGCATGGACCTGTGGAAAAAAACGCTGGGACTACTTTGAAGGCGACAGTGAGAACTATGATGTAAGGTGGCGGTGGACTCATCACCCTGGTACACAAATCCATCAACTTTGCAGATACCAGTGCACACACAAAGTCACTTCTCCCCCCACATGACACAACAGAAATACAATCAATTAAAATACGCACTGGTAACAAATCACACATAACAATCGCTAACACATACATTCCCCTCCAGGCATCCCCGACAGTACCACACAGTTACTCTCCACAGATACACCACATCACTAACATACCCAACATCATCCTGGATGGTGATTTCAACACCAAGTCGTCGGGCTGGCATGTCAACAACCCTAGACACAGACAGAGGGCTGGTAGTACAATCCCAGACAGATCATCTTTTCATACTGAACAATCTAGACCAACATACCCATATCCCCCACCAAGCCCTCCTCCTCCCATCATCCCCAGACATCACCTTCTGCTCCCCAAACCTCACTCCCACTACATCTTGGAGAGTGGTCAAAACCCTAGGTTCTGATCACCTCCCAGTCATCATCACTACCAAAACCAGAATCACCCCAGCTGGCCACAGACACACATACACTAATTATAAAAGAGCCAACTGGGAAGCCTTTGCAACTGAAACAGAACAACATTTCAAAACACTAAACAGTACACCCATCACAAACATCAACACTGCTGTGCACCCTTTCAATACAATTATACAAGATGCAGACAAAAGACACATCCCTAGAGGCAACAGTACAACCCCAACTTCACACCAGAAATTCAAGGCCTCATCAGACAACGGGACACACTGCGACACTCCCCAACACCCCATACACAAGACACCATACAACAAATACAAGAACTCAACACTCAAATAAACAATAAAATATCGGAATAGCAGACACTAAACTGGAGTAATTATCTCCAAACACTTGACCACAAAACAAACATCAGCAAACTCTACAGAACACTAAACAGCATCACACTCTCCAACATCAACACTACACACTCACATGCCGCCATCACAACAACAGACACCATACCTTCAAACAAACAACAAGCAAACACTCTTATCAATCATCTTTCACAAGTCAGCCATCTAAACCCCCGTCTCAAAGACCGACGTATCATCCAATGTAAGAGACAGTTCCCCACAGACCCAGACTACGCACCTTTCATTTACAACCAGACGAAGCACATCATTAACAACCTCAAGCACTCATCTGCCTGTGGACCAGACAACATAAGCAACATTCACCTTAAACACCTTGGACCACAAGGCATACAAGCACTCACCAACATATCAAACTACAGCTACTCACACAACATAATACCCAACATCTGGAAGCATGGCATTATCATCACTATCCCCAAACCCAACAAAGACCCCATGTTACCTTCCTCACACCACCCCATCACACTCCTCTGCACCCCCTCTAAAGTCACTGAACGACTGATACTACTAGTCACACCTCACATTCCCCTAGCCCAGTCACAACATGTCTTTAGGCCACTACACTCCACAAACACTCTTCTTACAGACCTTACACAGAGAGTTTTCGATGGCATGAATTCAGCTAGGCCACAACACAGAACACTCATAATCAAACTAGAAATCAGCAGAGCTTTTGATGCCATCACCCGCCACAACCTCACAAACAAAATACTCAACACAAACATGTACAATAACACAAAAAGATGGTTGGCAAACTACTTAGCTGGCAGAAATGCACATGTAACATTTGCTGGTCAGTCTTCTAACATCAGAAACTTCACAACTGGCTTCCCCCAAGGATCTGTTTTGTCCCCTACACTCTTTAACCTATACATGCACGACATACCCACACCCCAAACACCACAGATACACATAGATTCCTATGAACTTGCTGTAACACTTACATGTTCGCGCTAAAACGCAAGCACAGCTACACCCGTCCTCCAACCTTACCTCAACACACTACACGAATGATTCACCACAAACAGGCTCAGAATAGCCCCAGCCAAATCTACAGTGACCCTTCTCACAAACTGGACAGCAGAACACAGTCACATCCCACACCTCACCATAAACAACACTCCCCCACCACACACACACACAAAATCCTTGGTGTAACATACATCAGTGTCATTTAAACAACACATCACAAACATTAAAAATAATATAACACCAAGACTCAATGCCTTGAGGTCACTTGCCCATACAACACTCTGACACAACAAAGAAGCCACCACCACAGTATACAAACAATACATACATTCTGTGATGAAGTACGCAAGCCCTGCCTGGGCTCCTAACCTACAACACTCTACAGACCATACAGAACAAGACCCTAAAAATAATCACAGACTGCACAGCTACTACACCCACAGACCACCTGCATCAAGAAACCAAAGTCCTCAAAGTTAGGGATCACCTAGACATGAGAGGCACCCAGATTCTTGCTGCAGCCTCCACAAACCCACAATATCCACTACAGTACATGGCAGCACATCCACCCACACCAAGGAACATCAAAACAACACCCAGCACACGATATCGTACACAAATACTGTCATCTCTCCCCCCTCGCCCACCTCAGACCAGCTTCCAGAAGCATATCCACACTCAGATCACTCGCCACTCCATTCAGTCACTTAAAGACAACACACGGCTGCATGCATGGCCTCCTGACATCCACCCTTCTGAATCCTGGCTCCCTCGTGTTGACAGGGTCCACCTGGCCAGGCTGAGATGTGGGCACCATCCAGCCCTCTTAAGCTACCAGAAGTGGCTGGATGACTCCGTCGCTGATGCCTGTCCAGGATGTAACACAGCACCCCTTACTATTAAGCACATTATGGAAGACTGCATTGCGCTCAGTCACCTACGCCAACAACACAACATACACTCTTTGAGAGCGCTGTGGGAAAGCCTGGTCTCGGCCATGGCCTTCCTAAGGGGCTTGGGGCTGTTCAGCCAGACTGCCTAGGGAACAACTACTACTAGTACTACTAGGAGGTAAGGTAACCTATTTTTCTGCAATATTAAAATTGCTGGAACTTTTGGGTATCATCTTGTGTGTATATATATATATATATATATATATATATATATATATATATATATAGTTTATATATATATATGTATATAGTTATATGTATGTATCATCTTGCGTATATACAGTGCTCATCATAAGTATCAAGCACCCTGCGTCCCTCCTACGAAACAATCTTTTCAACATTGAAAAAACATATAAATAATGCATTTTATTTACCTTTAATGCTTGGTAGGGTATCCTTTACGCTTCTTCACGGACCTGAGACATCATGGAAGTGAAAGGACGAGGCTCCTCAGGTGCTGGGGTGGTATTTTGTCCCAGGAGTCACGAATGGCTGCTTCCAGCTTAGGCAGAGAGCTGACGTCCTTCCCTTGGAGATTCTTCTTTACGAGGTACCAGAGGTTTTCTATCGGGTTGAGGTCTGGGCTATTGCCTGGCCAGTCTTTCATGAAGGAGACCTTGCAGTCACAAAACCAGCTGGTGACCGATTTGGCATTGTGAGCAGGTGTACCGTCCTGCTGAAACACTCGTGCACCTGTTAGCTCGAAGGACTCAGGTAAATGATCACAAAGAAGCTCCAGATAAACATCCTGATTCACTCTGCAGTTCTTGGGAAGCACAACAAGCTTCCCCAAACCCTTACCCGAGAAACAACCCCATACCATGAGTGAATCAGGGTGTTTAACTGTGCTCTTTATGTAACGGGGGTCAAGCGGGTCACTACCTTTGCGCCGGTACACACATGCTCCTCAATTACAGGTAACACTAAACGTTGCCTCATCAGACCACAACACTGACAGCCATTTGTCCTCACCCCAGTTAAGGTACTTGTTAGCAAAGGCAAGCCTACGAAATCGCTGGTTACATGTAAGAAGAGGCTTTCTCACAGGCCTGTGACTTGTGTAACCAAGTTCATGCACTCTTCGAGACACCATGCGCACAGAAACCTCACCAAACACTTCCGGGTTGCTCTCCTTAATTTTCCTTGCACTCACACGAGGATTAGACTCTACTGCACGTTTTAGAACATTAACAGACCTCAAGGAAGTTTTCCTGGGCCTACCAGACCGCGGTTTCTTTGTGGGAACATCACCACTGTTTTCCACTCGAAAACGGGCACACCACCGCCTCACTGGATCGAGCCACACTAATTTCCTTCGTGGGGTGGCCTGGCTCCTTTAGAGCAATGATCTGTGATATGATTTCACTTGAAAGTTCACGGGTAGGGGCCATAACAACGTGGTGAAAGCCAAAACACTGCGGGACACTAGGTACAAAATGGTGCAAGAAGAGAGGGAGACGCGGCGGAGTTCCTCTCTCTCACGCAGCCCGTAAGCAACTGAGGCAGGAGCCAACCAGTGTGCAGTAAGGCCTCAAGCTCCCGTGACGTCATGCTAGCGCCCCAAACATCTGGCTCAATTTTTAGTACCAAAAGTGGGTGAATCTTTTTTCGCTAAAAGTATTGCGTGTCCTGCCATAGGCACTCGATACTTCTGACAAGCACCGTATATATATATATATATATATATATATATATATATATATATATACAGTACCCTCGCGTCCAACACGGTAATATTGTCATGCATGGGTCCCGTGTTGGACCAAAAACGTGTTGGACAAACAACAGAGCTTATGGGGAAAAACAAATTATGTCGGCAACCCTAGGAAAAGTCACCCTAAATACCTACCATATACCTATACATATATTGGTACTACTGTAATTATAATAAATGGTACTGTGCTATGAATGATAACTAACCTTTTAGGATTGTGTTGGTGGGCTTGCTGGGAATGGAAGATGGTATCCAAGGCTGTAGGTAGTCCTACTGGGTCCCTGGAGGACGGCTGCTGGCGTCACTAGCGGGTAATGGCTGCTGCTCCTCCTCAACCGCCCTCATAAATCCTTCGAAATCACACTCAGAGTCACTATCTTCGTCCACAGCCATGGAAGGTTCTGCTTCTGCCTGTCCTAGCACTCTGTAAGCCTTCACTGCTGCCAGGATCTTGTCTTGGTTTTTTATTATGGTCCTCACGTTGGCTTCATTCATGTCGTAGGCCTTGGCAATGTCAACTTTCCTCTCCCCTTTCTTCTTCCTCTCGATGCTTTCTAGCTTGATGGCCTGAGGGAGGTGTCGCTGCTTCTTGGGGTTCTCAGAAGGCTTCCTAGGCATCGTGAGCAGGGTAAAATGCAGTAACAAGGGCAGAAAATGCAGCAAGAAAAAAGCACCTTCCAATGCGAATTATGCGACTGAGTGGTGCTATGGCGGGAGAAATTTAAAGAAAACATCACCTGAGAGCAGAAGCATTTTTAATGGGGCGACATCACGATCACCTCATGATAGTGGGCGGGGGAGGCTACTTGATCGGAAGTTTTTATTGGCTGTCAGCATCACGGGAACGTCCAGTATGACTGTGTTGGACAGGGGGTGATCGTGCTAGAGGCGAACTCTGCGGATTTCACCCACTTCTCAGAGCTCCGTCCGTATTATGCTAATGCACCCGGGTTACAGTAATTAAATCAAATTAAATCTTACTAATTATTGCTCTCCGTGCTGGACACGAATCGTGCTGGACAAACGCGTGTTGGACGCAAGGGTACTGTATATATATATATATATATATATATATATATATATATATACAGTATATATATATATATGTATGTATATATATACACCGATATATATATATATATATATATATATATATATATATGTATGTATATATATATATATATATATATATATATATATATATATATATATACACCGATATATATATATATATATATATATATATACACAGGAAGCTCGCCCCCAACGCTTGGGTTTCGTTCCTAACGTGGCGCGTTCGGCGCGAAACCGCGTAAGTTTTAACTACTCCTTATTTTGCTCCCTAGATCTCCTAAATGTGGTCTTTTGCTGTTACCTGCCATTGGTAATCAATATGAAGCACTTTAAGTGGTTAGAAGGTTTATTTAATGTTATAAATTACAAATACAGTACTGCACAGCAAAACTTCAGCATACAAATACCTAAAGGCAACATTCTGATGCCAAAACCAGTCGGCGTCGGAATGTTGCCTTGTGTTTACGTATTTGTATGCCTCGCCCGCCTGTTTCAAATGTGGAAGCAGGGGGGCCCAAGCGTGTGCAGTGGTGGCTTGTTTGATCTGACCCCAAGCTTCACAGAACAAATCCACTGCATGCTGTATCTTAAAAGACTTCCAAAAGGCCTTGATGGTCATTTCCTCTTGATCCTCTTCCTCTTGACTTGCTTCTTGATCAGGTTCACTGTCGTTAGAATTAGCCTCTTGGATCTTCTTCAGTTCTCGAAAGTTATCAGTCTTTTCCCTCAGTTTGCTGTGGAGCTTGCCATAGAAGAAGAGTTTAGTGTTATCAATTAACTCTTGATCTAAAGGTTGAATTTTGGCAGTAGTGTTGGGAGACATAAAAACAACCTGTATGCTAGGGTGGTGGTCTACCATGAAGTGAGCGTGCCCGGGTGCATTATCCAGGAACAACAATATTTTCCAGTCAATATTTTTCTTCTTGCAAGACTCGTGAGTCTGGGGCACAAAAATCTCATCTAACCACTTAATAGAAAGGCTTCAGGTCATATATCCAGTGCTGTTTGAGTACCACACACAGTTGGGGAGTTTGTTCATATCACAGTGGTGGTAGGAATGTGGTTTGGCATATTTATAGATAATAACGGGTTTCATTTTGAAGTCCCCTGAAGTATTACAGCAAAGCAGGACACTGAAGTGATCCTTGGCCATTTTGGTTCCAGCATCCTGATGAAGGTTTTTGTGGGCACAGGTGGAGTTGGGTGATTTCTTCCAATACACCCCAGTCTCGTCACAATTAAAAACTTGATCTGGGGTGTACCCTCCTTTCTCCATAATAGCTTTAGCAATTTGGGGAAGTTCTTGTGCAGCTGTATTGTCTGCAGATGCAACCTCGCCCTGATAGAAAGTCAGCTTTACCCCACAGCGTTTTTTAAATCTGTGTAGCCACCCACGTGACGCATTGAAAGGAGCAGGATTTTCGATTTTTTTTTTTTTTTTGCATATAGTCCCTGGTACACTGCTGTTGCCCTTGCATGAATTTCTGGTCCATCAACACTTGCTCCTTTTCTTAATCGCCTTGCTAACCACTTCATTACATAATGTTCAGTCACCACTTGGAGTCTGTTTTTTTCAGTACAGTAGTATCTTGCATGACCCATCTAGCTCCACCTGCACCACCCGTAAAATACTTTGTTGTGGTTTTTATTGCTGCCTTTATCTCATCCCTTTTCTTTCTTATGTTTCTTACACTCGATTCAGGCACATTCAACAGTTTAACAATTTCACATGTCTTTGCATCATCTTCAATTAAACATCTGGATTATCTTTTTCTTTTCCTTCACACTGTAGTGTTTCTTTGGCTTGCCACGCATGTATTCTCTGGCCTTTTATATCACTTTAACACTACCTGCACTTCCTTTTTTTTTCCCAGGGCCACCGCCACCACTTGGGCCAGCCCCCAAAGGTTAAGCCAAGATAATAGAACACTCAGTAGCCAGACAATAAATGGAAGGTCACAAAAAACTTTAACAATGGCGAGACTGCGACGAGTTGAATGAATGTTCGGCACGTGGATAAACAATGGTTCAATGAACTGAGTGAGGATAGACTTGCACTCACTGTCAGTGTTACCAGGGTCTAACCTGGTCTGACCTTGGTAACTCTGCCCACCCACTCGCTACGTGTTAAATGCCCAGCGGATTTACGCTAACCATGCAGCATTAATCATTATGAGATAGTTTCTTTCCTATCGATATCCGTGGATTCGCTAATGAAAAAAACGCTATCTGAGGGGCTCCACTGTACAGGAAATGAATGGGGTCCCATCTCTGTTTCTCAATAAGTCAAATTCAGCTTTAAACTCGTTTAAGTTTTTAGACTGGACGATCTCTTTGTCCAGGCTATTCCACAGGTCTATACATCTATAAGGAAAACTATATTTCTTGATATCCTCCAAGCAGATTGGCTTCTTCAATTTCCTTCCATGTCCTCTTGTTACTCTTGTATCCCATAAAAACAGATCTTCTCTGTCAGTTTTTTCTACTCCCATCATGGTCCTGAACACTGCAATCATGTCGCCCTTCGTTCTCCTTTCCTCTAAGGAAGGCAAATCCAGCATTCCCAGCCTCTCTCTTTACGACATCTGCCAGACTGGGAACCATCTTGGTTGCTGTTCTTTGTATTCTCTCAGTCTTGTTTATATCTTTCTGTTTGTGTGGGCACCACACTACTGCTGCATATTCTAACCTGGGACAGATCATGGCCACTATCAATTTTTTCATCATCTCATCATCCATATAATGAAATGCTACTGTTATGTTAGTCTATGGGACTACATAATAGATAGATAAATAAATAGATAGATAGAGAGACAGATAGAAGCAGGAAGTCAAATGATGAGAAGGTGTTGTGTCTGCTAGAATCTAGCAGCGCTAAACATTACACGGAGGAAAGCTGACGACAGCGGCCAGTAAGGAGATGATGCAGTTAGCTGTCAGCAGTCCTCTCGTGAGAAAGTTCTGTTGCCATGAGGAACATACGTGACACACACACCCTACTACACCAGATTTTAGGAAAGAGAGTTTAGAAGGAGACAAGCGACCCTAGAGAGAGGTCGAGACGGAGATTAGTCTTAGAACAGAGAGAGAGAGAGAGAGATAGCGAGACAGGGAGGTAGCTACCCAGGACTTATACTATTATACCTGTTTAATATTTCCAAGACAAATAAAAATAGTCCCATACTATTCTTTACCTCTCCCGTCACTACATGACATCTGGTGGGGAAACTACTACAAGATATAAAAGCCGCTCGACCACAAGTCTAAAATATACTTCTCTACAAGTAACTACAAAGTCTTTATGACATTTGGTAGCAGCGAACGAATACGAACCTCGTCTACGAATCAACATTAAATTCCTACAAAATATCAAGATTGACAACAACCAACAATATCAGCTCCTGCCCCTCCGTCTCCCAGATCATTACGCTGATGCAGAGGTCAAGAGATCACTCGACGCCTTGCAAGTAGCTTAACGACAAACCAGCAAATCTGCGGACATCGTCTCCGAATTAAAAGCAAATTTCTACAAATGCAACCGAGACTACAAGATTAGCTTCAGTTCTACAAAGTCTACAGCCATCTACAATCAACTACAGCCATCTACAATCAACTACAATTAACAACTCTACGTCGTCTGTATAATCTTCTACACGCACCTACAAGTAGCGGCAGTCTTCATCCCACAACGAATAAATCACTAGAGAAAAGGACAGAGAAAACTTCCACATAGAATAAAGGGAACAAACAAACGAAGAGTGAGACACGACTCACAACTCATCTTCACTCAAGTTACTCATCGCTACTCATTCACTCACCACAGCTACCAGTGTGGGAAGCCGACGTCACCATGTGCTGAGATGACATCACAACGCGAGTCTGCCATGCCAAGCAACGTGTGACTGACACCAGGCACTTCTCACCCACTACTCATTACTCATTATTCACATAGCTCCTACTCATATTCACTTATTTTCACAGTTAAGTTGGAAATTCGACGTTCTATGTTGAGGTTTGCCTGGGACAGCCGTTAACCACTACAAATACCAGGCCATGGAGTTTCCTGAGTAATATCGTCCATCAACACACCACTAGAATTATCAAGAGATCTTCAATCAAACCTGTATTTTCTTCCGAGATCGACTTTTGTATCGACACACCTCTACGATCTGTATCAAGTGGGTAAAATTATACTTGCTCATTTCTTCTCAGTGCTAAAATTAGCTATATTCAACCTATTTACTCATCTAGTTTGCTAGGACATAAATAAACAAGAGGCGTATTTCATAACATCATATCTTAATGACAGGAATATTTTCGCCACCACCCACGTTAATACCAGATGACACACAAATTGCCACAACATCAGACTCACAATTAAGAGACAGCCCACCCAATGTACAACCCACACCACACGTTACAGATAAGGAAACAAATACGGGAGTTTCGGATGATGAGTGGGAAACCCCTTCAGACGTTGAGAGTATCGACTTCGCAGCTGCCTTAAATACGTATGCCAATATACTTAACAGGGTTCACCGGTCCGGTCATACATATTCTACCATTCCCTCACATAACGATAAACTCGTACAAGTTGAATTAACAGGGCAATCATTAAATATGAATCAAGAAACAAATACTGCTGATCTAAAAACCACACCTCACGTTTTTGTGTATCACGAGGATAAGACTGCCCCAAAATTCTCTGGCACAGACAAGGATCGCATTGATGTCATTTCATTAATCAGTCAGTGCGAACAAATGTTCATCAAGCGCCACATACTAGATGAACAAGAGAAAATTGCTATTTTTTCATCTTGCATAAGCCAGGAAAGATGTCCAGCAAGCAATTTATTGCGCTCTGATAAGCTACATCGTGCTAGGACATATGATGAATTTAAAACTGAATTTCTGAAGATTTTTTCTGGAGGTATGAACTTCTTGCCAGGTATAATTCCAGAATTACATAAAATTGTAGATCTTGTAAGGGAGCACACTACAAACCATGTGCTCAGTGAAATAACTGCTGATGTCTCCACAATCAAGAGAACCCTATTAGCTACTCTGGAGAATTCTAAGTGGATAACAGATGATGGAAAGATGTCCCCAGACCTCGTCGTGGACATCATTGGTTATGTAGCTGCCTTGTGTAAATTACCTGATAGAACCCTTAAGATCGCCAAAACAATCGCGTACATCCCTGGAATGTGCTTACTAGACTTAATGAACGAGGTAGAGATGCAGTGCAGTAAAGCAGGTGTGGTCGACACACATGCACATTCTGGTAGAATCAGGGTACCTGAGACAGTATCAGCTGTGAAAACATCAACACCGACCCCAAACAGAGAACAAAATCGATCGCGACCTGAAATGAGGCAGCCCAAACAAACAAAGACGCCTAGACCTCGTTCCCACACGCCTTCCTACAGGCAGTTTCATAAGTTTTCGCGCAGCCCGAGCAGGTCTCGCGCCATAAACAACACTTTTTATGGGAAATCACCTCGTAGGTCACAGTCAAGGGATAGGTCCATTCTGTGTCATTACTGTGCAAAACCAGGACACACAAGGTATGAATGCTTTATCAAGGCAAAAGAGGATAATCAAAAGACACAAGGATTTGGTCCTTACTGTAGACATCATAGATACCAAGGGCACTGGACCAGTGATTGCAAAACAGTAGAAAAAATTGTGTCTATGTTCAAATCGGGGAAGACCAAGTCATGACAAAAAACGAACAAACGTAAAGAAGAACAAGGTTAAACTTCACATAGGAGGCATGTTGGGAAATGAGTGTATCTTGATACCAGCTGTATGTGAGGATCAAAACGTTTCCTTATTTTTAGATACAGGCTCTCCAGTGAACTTAATAACACATGAAGAACTAAATAGAATTCTTAAAAATAAAAAGAAAGTAACTTTTCTGGATGAAGCTGATTTAGAATTAAACACAGTAGATGGTCAAGAGATTACAGTAAAAGGTATGATAAGATTAAATCTCAGTTTCACAGAAACTACAAGACCATTCTCTGCATTGTTCTATATCGTTGAAAACTTAGCAATTAAAGCTCATATGTTACTGGGCTTAAGATCCATGAGAACTGAGAACATAACTATACTCCCACAAATGAATGGAATAGACTTTGATAATGAATTTATAGAGGAAATACTTTCAGAGCCCTCACCGATTGGTAGAAGAGAGCCAAAAGAATTGGTAATATTAAAGGCTTTAACAAACATACACAAACAGATGAGTGTATAGATCCACTTACACCAGCAACCCCATCCTCCAGAATTAGTGACCCAGATAACAGTACTGATTTATCAATTTTTCCAGCCCATCTCACTAATGATTTGGTTATACCACCTAATTCATACATGAAGGTTACCATAAAGAGCAAATTACGGAATAGTACTGTTCTTGTCTTAGAAGAATTATGTAAAGTAAAAAGGATTGTCAGTAGAAAACGCATTATGTCATACGAACGACGAAGGGCTAACTCAGATATTCATTATTAATCACATGAATGGGGAAGTTCAGTTGAAGAAGGGAACTTGCATAGTTAATATTGAAAAATGTTTAGCCCCTGTGAAGGAAATAAATATTGGTGGAGTAACAAGTGAGATAAAATCTACGGATAGAGAAAGAATAAAGAGAATTTAATTCACTCAGGTGAATTTGACGAAGAAAATGATTTGTTAACCCTGCTGGAAACACACAGGGACACCGTAGCATTGCCCTGGAGAACAATTAGGGTGTACTAACTTGATTAATCACATGATTAATGTGCACCCAGAAACACCACAAATTTTCGTACCAGCTTATCGCATACCACACTCCCAACGTACACTTGCAAATCAGTATGTCGATGAAATGTTAAAGCTTGGAATTATTGAGCCTTCAGTTTCTCCGTGGAACGCTCCCTTTTCTTTGTGCCCAAGAGAAATGGAGAAATGCGTGCGGTAGTAGATTACCGTAAACTAAATAATCACACAATCCCTGACAGATTTCCCATGCCATTGCTAAGTGATGTTCTACAGAATATTGGTCCTGAGAATAATATATTCTCGACCATCGATCTCCTAAACGGATACTATCAGATTCCGGTATCTCAGGAGTCACGTAAATACACTGCCTTTTCAACAAACAGAGGCCATTATCAATACACAAGAATGCCAATGGGACTGAGGACAGCCCCCGGTACGTTCCAGCGTCTTATGAATTACGTATTGTCCGGAATTTTAGGACAAGGAATATTTGTTTATCTTGACGATATTATTATCACAACGAAGAATATTAAGGATCATCTCAGGAAATTAGACTTACTCTTACAAAAGCTTAGTGATGCTGGATTAAAAATTAAACTTTCTAAATGCAAATTTTGCTTTAAGGAAATAAATTTCTTAGGCCACAAATTAAGTTCTGATGGTATTCACACCACTGATGACAAAATACAGGCAGTGAGAGATTTTCCTGAACCCACTACGACTGACGAAGTTAGACAATTTTTAGGTCTGGCTGGGTACTATAGGTCATTCGTACCACAGTTCTCTCATATAGCCTTCCCTCTATTCCAACTACTCAAAAAAGATGCTGTATTCCAATGGGAAGAAGAACAAAAAGGGCATTTAACAATCTAAAAATTAAACTAACGAATGCACCTTGTTTAGCATATCCAGATTACACTAAATCATTTCTTATTTGTACAGACGCATCAGTTAAAGGATTAGGTGCTGTACTGATGCAGGAAGATAAAAGAGGAAAGAATCAACCAATTGCATTTGCCAGCAGACAGACAAGAGGTGCGTAGAAAAATTATAGCACTACAGACTTAGAGGCACTTGCAGTGATTTTTGCATTCCAAAGTTTCGAGATTTGGTATATGGTTACGAAATCCACTTATTCACCGACCATAAACCACTGGTGGGTATGTTTAAAGAAAAACTCCTTTCTGGGAGGAGAGCAAGATGGAAATGTACAGTTGAAAACTACAATGTACAAATACATTATATACAAGGTAAAATGAATATAGTAGCTGACGCATTATCTAGGAACCCGAACACAATTCAGGTCGCGGCGTTAGATCTCAAAGGAAATATCCCAAACCACGAGGATATCGCAAAGGCACAAAGACTTGACCCAGTATGGTCAAGTAATATACAAGTTAGAAAGTGGAGATGACATACAATTACCCAAACTTCATGTCCCACTTGAACAATTCACAATGGTCAATAATACATTATACAAAATTAACTCTAAACAACCAAAACGCCAAAGAAATACTAACCAGTTGGTAGTACCCCAATGACATGATACCCCAAGTATTACGAATGATACACGACAGCCCACATGCAGGACACCCTGGAAAGGATAAGACATTCAACCAAGCCCAGCTATTATATTACTGGCCTTCATTACGAAGAGATATACACAATCATATAGACAGATGCGAATCATGTGCGAAACACAAAGGATACCCAATCACACCTGCACCGATGGGTAATTACCCAGTACCACATCAACCATGGGACGTTGTCGCTGTTGATTTACTCAAGATGCCATTATCATACAATAATAACCTATACTTATTCGTAGCAACGGATCATTTTTCCCGTTATGTCATTTCAGCTCCAATTAAAGATAAGACAGCAGAGACAGTAGCAAAGGCAATAACAGATAATGTAATATGTCGCTTTACTACCCCAAAGGTATTAATAAGTGATAATGGAGGAGAATTTAATTCTGAGATCTTACAAGAAATATGTAAACAATACAACATTAAAAAGGTTAACGTTTTGGCCTATCACCCAGCATCGAATGGGTTGGTAGAGAGACAAAATAAAAGGTATTAGATGTGCTACGACACATTCTCAGTGAAAATTATGCAAGCTGGGATGATTGGATTCCCAGAGTAGAGGCCTCCATTAATGGGTCTATAAATAAATCCATTGGTGACACACCACATTTCATTATATATGGCACAGATAAAAAATTACCATATGAGCTCCTAGAAGGTGACAGCATGCCTATATACAATTACGATGATTACTCTAAACTCCGTTTACGTGAATTCCAGGACATTCACAAAAGAGTGCAAAACAATTAACGATGTCCAAGGAAGAAATGACGGAGGCATTTAACAAGAAGGCAAAAGATTCACCTATCAGTTTAGGAGACATTGTTTACGGAGTCATTCATACGAGATAATAAATTATCCCCTAAATTTGAGGGCCCATACAGAGTAATTAACATAAAGGCAAACAAAGTTTTAATTAAGTCACTTTCAAGTGGCGAGGAAAAACAAGTTCATATTGACCATTTAAAACGAGTTTCAAGGGAATTATCACATAATTATTCAGCCTCGGATACAACCGAACAGGTGAACGTACCTCAAGAAACCAAGCAAGAACACAACAATGATTACAAAAAGAAATTAAGGTCATATACCAAACAATCGAACATAGGTGCAACTATTCCAATGAAATCTACAGTACATCATTTACGAGAATTAAATATCGATTTAAACTCCTTCTATAAATGAAATAACAGCCAACCGTAACGCACATCATCACTATCATCAACCACAGCTTTATAGGAAATTAATAGATTTTTTTTTTTCGGTAGGTTACGATGAAGGGACTTATGCTATGGATTCTCCTATACATAGTAAGAGTATATGCGCACCTAGACCCCAAGCATATAGTACGACAAGGATGCCTCATAGCTCCAACGGCATTACACAATCGTCAAGGACGTCATGAGTATTGAAATAAGTCTAGATTACTTGTATGACTTACCTACTTATATAGAAAGACTTGCGACGCCTCGATGCGAACTCTGGACTTCAAGATAGGGAATTATGTTTCACAATCACATATCACCAAGGAAGTGGATGAAATGGTGAAGTTAGCGAAATGGAAACTAGAACAGGCGAAGTCAACTATGCTCGTCATGATCCAAGATCTCCCATCTTATGGAACAGAGGTGCTGAGCGACAGGAACAACATCACACGTACTCGCCAAAAGCGCGGTTTGTTCGATCTGGGCGCCCAAATTCTTGGGAACATCTTTGGATTGGCTACAGAGGATGACCTTAAAGAAATAAACAAAAAATTTAATAAGATAGCTCAGGTACTAACATACCAAGATAAATTCATCACAGGACAGAACTCGGCAATGAAAACAATTGTGAAAAATCTGAAACAAGCAGAAAACGTAGCTCTCGAGAGTATAGATAAAATAAATGACTTGGAGGGTAACGTTACCCTTTTCCAGCACTTCTCCATCATCACAGAACATATTGACACGATTCTACTACAATTAGAGAACACTAGAGATCATTTCAGGGCACTTATGCAAGGAATTTCGAATGCTGGTGATGGCAAGATCACAAATGACTTACTCCCAGTTCATGAGCTACGTCAGATAGTTAGTCAAGGCATACATAAACATAAATTGAAGCCATTGTTCCGCAGTAGGGAATTTATGCAATATTACCCGTACTTGGAAGCAACACTAACACCAACATCAGTGATAGTTCATGTACCATTCATCACGGAAGACCTGTTCACAGTATACCAAATACACCCCTTCCCCTATAGAAACAACAACACTTTAGTCATCATCAACATCAACACAGACACCGAACTCATCATGGTCTCCAAGAGACGAGACACTGTCACTTTCGCAAGTGAGTCAACGATTGAGCGAAGTGCCGCACATCCTTACATGCTGTTCATCTTTGTCCTGCGTACATTTTCACGTTTCAGCCTACTGATACGGTCCCTTGTGAAATGGCTATCATCAGCAATAACAATATTCATCATCATTGCAACTTCACTTTTGCTCCAGATAAACTTGTACACCATCAACGCATTGGACACTCGCAGTTTTTTTTATTTCCCTCATAACACATCAGTTTACATAGTCTGTCCAGATATACCACCATCTCATACATCAGCCTCAGGATTATACATAGCACCAGACTACTGTGCGGTATTTACACCATCCACGTCTACTTTTTCCACCATCAATCACTACGCCATTATCAACCATACACACAAACATTTCCACCCCATGCCTTATATGAACTTAAACATGAGCACAAGTATTAAGCTGACTTCACCTAAGTTTGAAACTATGCAGCTAATCAATGAAACAATGAAGCCCTGGGAAGATTTGAGTTTGAGTATGTTCAACCCATATTATGTGTATAGCCAAGCACCTTCTGTCTTTATAATTATCTGCATTGTAGTTGCAGTATTGCTGTTGGCCATGCACAGAATGCATGCAAGAATTGCTAATTTGGAGTCATTGTTGGGGGAGAGTTAACATAAAAGTTAACCACCCTGAATGAAGTGTATATATTTTGTATATAGTATTAATTATATATAAAAAAAAAAAAAAAATAAAAAAAAAAAAAAAATAATAATAATAATAATAATAACACAAAGAAGAATGACCCATATATGACAAACCAGTACCATTATCTTTGAATGAAATATTAATAACTCTTACAATAATCTTAATTTTAAACTATTTTTATTCTTGCATGTATGCATTTCACTATAATAACCCAAGTACATACTGTATTACAGTTAAATAATTTACTTTAATGCATTTATTCCAATATGTATTCAACTTATTTAAAAATGTAATATTACTGAATAATCACTATTTACTATGAATAATATATGTATACAATATTCATACAATTATGTTACTTTACAATATTATGTATTTCACTTAATTAGCTTATAAGTTCATTATAATGTGTATGTAGTATGTATTAATATAATATAACTATTAAATGTCGATGGTGCGCCATTTTCGCGCGGCCGAGCAAATATGGGACTACATAATAGATAGATAAATAAATAGATAGATAGAGAGACAGATAGAAGCAGGAAGTCAAATGATGAGAAGGTGTTGTGTCTGCTAGAATCTAGCAGCGCTAAACATTACACGGAGGAAAGCTGACGACAGCGGCCAGTAAGGAGATGATGCAGTTAGCTGTCAGCAGTCCTCTCGTGAGAAAGTTCTGTTGCCATGAGGAACATACGTGACACACACACCCTACTACACCAGATTTTAGGAAAGAGAGTTTAGAAGGAGACAAGCGACCCTAGAGAGAGGTCGAGACGGAGATTAGTCTTAGAACAGAGAGAGAGAGAGAGATAGCGAGACAGGGAGGTAGCTACCCAGGACTTATACTATTATACCTGTTTAATATTTCCAAGACAAATAAAAATAGTCCCATACTATTCTTTACCTCTCCCGTCACTACATGACATCTGGTGGGGAAACTACTACAAGATATAAAAGCCGCTCGACCACAAGTCTAAAATATACTTCTCTACAAGTAACTACAAAGTCTTTATGACAAGTCAAGAGTTTATACGTCTCCTAACTATCTTGTTAATATGTTTTTCAGGTGACAAACTATCCTGATCCAGCACTCCCAAATCTTTCTCTTCTCTTGCTTTTGTGATTGGTTCATTACCCATCAAATAATTCAGTGATGGCTTCTTCGTAGTTTTACCCATTTCCAATATTTTACATTTCTTTGCATTGAATTTCATTTCCCACATCCAGCTCCAATCATGTAATCTATCCAGATCCTCCTGCAGCATTTTACAATCCTCCTCAAGATCTTTGCATCATCATTGTGTGTTTGTGTGTGTGTGTGTGTGTGTGTGTGTGTGTGTGTGTGAGAGAGAAAGTGAGTGAGAGTGAGAGAGAGAATGAGTAAGAGAATGACTGAGTGAGTGAGTGAGATGGGGTGCGGGAGTAATAGTTCTTGTCTTTCTCCCTGTCCCCCTGCCTTCCCCCACCCTTTCTTATTTCCCTTCCCTTCACCCTCACCCTTCCCCACCCCTGCTTGTCTCCCTGCCTGTCCCCCCACCCACCCCGCCCCCTGTTTAGCTTACTGTCAGTGTGCTGTCAGTTGCCCTTAACTGTGCCTCCCACTGCCTCACCTTATTGCATGTGATGTTTACTGTCTCATTTTGTAGCTGATGCAGTCCGTGCTTTGTCTGTCACCTGCTGCATTGTGTGCTTTCCAACCATAATTTTTTTCCTTGTGCCACATTCTGTCTATCATTGGCTGCATAGTATGACTTTGAAACATAAATTGGGGCCTCCTGCCTCATTATATCCATCGTCATCCCATAGGCCCTTGCCTGTAAAAAATGAGCAGCTTCCTCTGACTGTGTTATATCTATTTTTTCCACATTGTGACATTTTTTGGACACAAAATGGCACCTCCTGTGTTATGTGAGTTTATCGCTATAGGTTCGCACATTATGCAAGTGCTGACTGTATATGTTTGTGATGTTTTGTGCTGGCTTCAGGTCCCTGAAATGGTTTTTCGGGGCTTACAGGTGTAATTTGCTACTGTATGGGCATTTTCTGGGGGAAGTGTCCCAAACTCGCTGATCACCCCATTCACTGGGGTCTGTGTCTCCTAACCCCCGCGAATATGGGGGGAGACCTGTATTTAATATGGTGAAAAACACTGTGACATAAAAGTGTTGCTCACTTCAACCACAGAACCTTCAGTGCTAAGCTTTTCAAAGTACATACGATATACTTGACTGCTGTCTGTCTTAAAATTTAGAAAGCATGACATTTTTAGTGTGTGTGTGTGTGTGGTTGTAATGTAAGCCACTACAGTACACTATACTACCTGTATATGTGGTTGGCATACACTGGACTTAGTCCTTCATGTCATATATAATGGAATGTTGTTTTTTCAGGAAATGAGGAATGGCCCTTGACTATTAGAGTGTTAAATCCAGTCTCAGAAATTAAAGCTGGTGTATCTTTTCAACTTTGCTTTAACTCTAGGTTGGTCTGACCTGATTTGTCTAATGACCAAAATGTTATCTACTTTTAAGTATATTTTTTGTTTCATTTTATAGCTGATGGCCTGCCGGCCTAGGTTTTACATGTGGTACTTTCAAATGCAAATGTTGTGTATTATCTGGGTAATGATCAGAAGCTTACATACGGTACATGTTTCATATACAGTATTGTTTATTACTAAAGTTTGGCTTAGATTTAGATGCTAAATATTATGTGTTTACTCTCTGTCAAATGACTGAGTGTTGCGTACCTTTAGGGAAGCATAAAAGTTACAGGATGTGCTTTGAATTTTCTATTATTTGCCCAGTGGCAGAGTTGTAACATATGAGCATCAGTGTGTCCTAATAACATTTTAAAATGTAAAGGTGTAGTACAATTATCATTTTATAGCTTCTTTAAAATAAATATCCAAATAAAAATGCTAAAGGAATTGTGATCTTTCGATGTAGTTCAATATATTAATATAATATTGTTTTCGTTGTTGTTTTCGTTTTTGAAGGCTCCAACATGTTTGCATGCTTCGACCTTGGTCACCTAATGGCGGCTGTCCATGCTACACGATCTGTTGCAGTTTCCCTGTTCAGTCCCTTAACCCTGAGGTCACACTTAACCCGTTAACTGCGCATGGCGGTTTTTTGGAGGTGTCCGTGGTGCGCAGACATAGGGGTAAAGATGAAATTTCCCAAAGGCCAAATATTGTCTTAGGAATTGAGAGAACACATGCCAAAGTATATAGTAACGAAATATTAGCTCAATCTATACCTTGGTAAAGCCATGGATGAACACTGAAGTATCTGATTCCCCATTGGAATGTATGGTTTTCATTTTCTTTTTCAGTTTCGGTTTCGGTTTTGGTTTTGAAGGCTCAAACGTGCTTGCATAGGTCAGCCTTGGCCACCAAGGCACTATATTCGAAATTCACCTGCACAGCCAGGGCTGTATTGAGCAGTCGCACTCGGAACAGCCCAGGCTGTATAGAGCAGTTAACAGGTTAATGACCTCATCCCACGTCTTTCTCGGTCTGCCCCTCACAACCACACCCCAATATTAACACTTCTCATCTTCTGCACCAATGGGGTGCTTCTGAAAAGCCTAGTATTCCGGTAGAGGTCACCACCATTGAGACAAACACATCCTTGCGCTGTTTAAAAAGCATATTTTTCTTTGTTAAATATCTACACTTGTGTGAAACTGTGAATCATAGTAATGTCATATACCGTAATATAAATAATACAAATAGAACATGTATATATAACGTAGCGTGAATTGTTTATATTTTTCATAAACGGACATTAAAATATCACTGATGGCACGTGATGGCAACCTGCCATTTCAGTGGTCCTATATTATTTAATTTCTGCTACATTTAGTGCAAGTTAGGTTCTTAATACATAGTTTGTTCAGACTGTAAATTATGCCTAGTGGGTATCTTGACTCACTCAGTCTCTATGTGGGCAGAAATTGAATGTTGAGTAAATAATGGGACCCAACATTTTGCTCACTCCCTTCACCCATGCACACCACAAGACCCGTGTTGCCACGGTTTGAAAAGGCCATGGCATTGCCCCCTCAGACCATCCAAAGCAGTTACAGTACCTTATGTTATCTAACCTAACCAGACCACAAGTAGTCTAAATTCTATTATTTTAAGCATTAGTCCTCGTGCCTTTGTTTTGAAAACAAATCTCTCGTGAAAAACTTAAACACAGGACTTTCTTGTGCGCATGCGCGAAGGAAGTGAGGAAAATGTTGAGTCCCAGTATTTACTCAACATTCAATTTCTGCCCACATAGAGACTGAGTGAGTCAAGATACCCACTAGGCATAATTTACAGTCTGAACAAACTATGTATTAAGAACCTAACTTGCACTAAATGTAGCAGAAATTAAATAATATAGGACCATTGAAATGGTGGGTTGCCATCACGTGCCATCAATGTTATTTTAATTTCCGTTTATGATAGATATAAACAATTCACGCTACATTATATATACGTGTTCTATTTGTATTACAGTCGACCCTCTGTCCTCGCGGTTCCTCTGTTTGTAGTTTCGATTGTTCGGGGCTTGTCACCAGGGAAACCAAATCACCTTTTTTGAAGTCCAGAGAAAAATGGAAACACATTCAAATCGCGCGCCACACACTGCATACCGCCCGCAGAAGGGACCGGGGCCGCGAGGAGAGCGTGACCGGGCGGAGACGGGGGGCTGTACCGCCAAAAATACTTAGTATCGCTAAGTACACTTAGCAGACGAAATTTTTCACGAGTTGCACTTAAATCTGGGCAGAATACTTAAGTCATACCTACAAACTACTTACTGGTCTTAAGTATACTTTGTAGACGACAAACTTAAGTATCCCCGATGAGGTTACTGAAGTGCTTCTCATTCTACTCAGTTAGGATGCCCGCACAACAAAAACAAGGAGTGAGAATAGGAAGGGCAATAAATTATAGAGAAATAGGAAAAAAAAGATATTTTGGGCCTATGCATGACATTTCCAACGAATTAATATATAAAAATAAGACGAAGCTGAAAAAATATTACAGTACAGTAATCCTTCTAATATCTGAACATTCCCACTAACCGGATATAATCGTCCCGGGATCCAATATTCCCAAAATGGTCCGAAAACCGCAAAAAATTCGAAAAAAAAAAAAGAATTTATCCTGCCCATAATTTGAACTTGGCGCGCGGAGCGCGGGACAGCTTTGTTGTGGCGCATCATTCCTCCGACGTCCGCTACAGCGCCCCTGCATCCTCCCCACTTTCCGCCTGTCTCTCATCGGAAGGTCAAGCTCGTCGTCATGGCTGCCCACATGCTCATTTTTGTGGTGGTGCCTTATCTGCTGCAGGCACTCCTGCTGCTCTCGTGCCTCTCCTTTGTGTGTGTGATGATGGCCCCACCGCCTGAGAAGAGGAAGAGAGTGGTGTTGACTCTGGAGAAGAAACGGGAGATATAGGAGAAAGTAGATGCGGGGTGGTCTTCTTCCCGCATCCTCCGCGAGTTCAACCTGGCCCGATCTACTTTGTTCGATATTAAGAGATCCCGAGACAAACTCATGCAGTACACAGCTGACTTCTCGTCGAGAAGCAAACGCAACGTGGAGAAGAAGGTGATGTTTACTCCCAAGTTTGCTAAAGTCAACCGCTCCACATTGATTTGGTATCGACAGCAACGTGCTGCTGGTGTGATGGTACGTGGTACGGAGCTGAAGGCTGCTGCTGAGAAGTTCGCCAGGCTTCACGATGCCCTAGACTTCAAGGCATCTGAGGGTTGGCTCTTCGCGTTCAAGTTATGGCATGGCCTTAACAACCGTAAAGCTCATGGGAAGCTTTGGATGCTAACGAGGATGGAGTTGACGAGTTTCGGCACAAGGTGATAAGCTTGATCGACAGGGAGGGTCTCACTCTCGGTCAAGTCTACAATGCTGACGAAACTGGTTTATTCTATCTTTGCCAATGAACACTCTAGCCGAGGAGATGGAGAAGCGTGTACCTGGCCGCAAGCTCTCCAAGGAACGGATATCTGCTTTGTGTCGTGCCAATGCTGACGGCATGCACCGGCTTAAGCCCGTTATTGTTGGCCGTGCAAAGCAGCCTTGGTGTCTTCGTGGGGTGATGGATGTCCTTCCTGTCGTCTGGTACCATTCTCTGAAGGCATGGTTTACAGCCCAGATCTTCAAAGACTGGTTCCACTGCCACTTCGTCAAGGAGGTCATACATTACCAGATGGAGACACTGGGAATCCCGCGCGACCAGGTAAAGGCCCTCCTTCTCCTCGACAATGCACCTGCCCACCCATGTGACAAGGACTTGGTGGCTGAGAATGGCCGGATTAGGTGCATGTTTCTGCCACCTAATACGACTGCTCTCATCCAACCAATGGACCAAGGAGTGATCGTGGCAACAAATCGCCTATACCGAATGAAGTTCCTGGACGAGGTGATGGTTGTTCTCGAGGACGAGGACGAGGACGAGCGCAGGGAGGGATGGGACATGCGAGGCCAGTGGACTTTGGAAAACCTTCGCCGTTACATCAAGTCTGCAATCTACAACTGGGCCAGTGCATGGAAGGAAGTCCCTGTCAGGACTCTAGAAAATGGTTGGTCTCATCTGCTTCTCGGAACGGATGTGGAGTACGATTTCCTAAGTTTTGACGTGGATGACTTCCATTCACGTCTACGTACGCATGGTGACGATGTTGATGTGGATGATGTGCGTGAGTGGTTGGATGACGACGAGGGCGATCCTGGGTATCAGACATTGTCTGATATCGAGATCGCATCTTCAGTTGCAGGTGTCAGTACCCAGCTTGAAGATTCCGATGAGGACGGCGACGATGATGCGGACTCCTCTAAGCATGACACAACTCCAGCCATCCCCAAGCTGAGCGCACTCCGGGAACACCTAGAGTTCGTTCTCGACTACCTGGAACACCCGGACTGCGACAGGGAGATGGGGCCCTTGGGACTTGTGGAGGAAGTGCGTGCTTTCAGGCAGCACATCATTAATCATCTGAATCGTCGTTCCTTGTGTCAATCAACGATTGACAGTTTTTTCAGGCCCGTGACCCCTGCAGTGCCCAGCCCTGGCTCCACTCCGTTGCCTCCCCAAGACAGGCCCTCATGCTCCTAGCCACAGCCCAGCACATCAGCCACGGTAGAGTCACCGCTTGACGTGAGTTTGCATCTATCTTCAGAGTCGTCTGCAGTGGGTACGCCATCACCACGACCCAGCGACGCACCCCTAGGTTACCTGCCAGGATACTCTTGGACTCTGACAGTGATTAAACAGCAAGAACTTCTCCACTAGACCACACGGGAATTTACAGTGTTGTGCAGTGAAAAAAAACAGTGTGTTGTGTTAAGGATTTACAGTTGTGAATGAAAAGACAATTTTTTAACTAAATTTAATGTAAATAAACTTGTTTGTTTTTGCTTTAGAAAATGGTTAGAAGAGTGGGGAAAGTTAAAGTGCAGAGTGCAACACTTAGTAAGTTACAATAGAGCATAAGTTAGACAAGAGTGCGCACTGTGAAGAGAACGGACTTCTGAGTGCGATTGACTAAGTTCAGTGCAAGACTTCATGAACAGTGTACTGCAAGTGCATCTGGAAATCCTTCTTACTGTCAGAGTCCGAGAGGAGGCGGTTATTCATCGAGATGGCCATGGACTTTCTGTAAGTAGGCAGAATGTTTCTTACTGTACTTTTTTCCATACTATACTTACCTCAAACACCTCATTTCACTCTTTTATGTCCCTTATTGGTGTGAATATTCTGTGTCTTAGGTGCTATTAGGGTCCATAAGTACCAGTCCAGGACCCAGGGACTTGTGAGTACCCAGAATGTTGAATATTGTATGAACCTACCTCAAAAACCTCATTTTATGCTTCTTTTGCATTTATTTCAGTCTTTTATGTGCCTTATTGGTGTGATTTGGGTCTTAAATAAGTGCTATGCATGTCCAGAGGGAGTTGTATAGGTGTTTCTCTGAGTTAGGGTCCATAAGTACAAGTCCATAAGCTGGGGCCCAATATCTAGACAGGACCACCATCCGGACCTGCCTATGGCTCCATTACGTCGGATATTGGAGGGATTACTGTATAATGATAGATTTGGAGATGTTATGCCACACACAAACAACCTATGCAAGATCACTAGCACAAAAATGAAAGTATTTGCAATACTTTGACTTAGAAATTAGAAAGATGCAATTGTTTAATGGAGATAATCCTTTACATCTCTTTTCCTAAGTACTGTACAAACAGTTTCTGTTAAACATTTCCTGTTGGACGTTTTTCCACCATTCAGCCACAACTTATCAAACAAAGCTTGTGTTGTACTGTTGCAGATACTGTGGCTGTTTTACTGATGGAAAACAAAAATGCGGAGAACAGTATGCCACACTAATCGAAGAATAATCTTTTGTGAAGTGATGGAAGCGATTCGCAAATAATTTGTCCCAACATTCAGCTGCAGCTCTACTCCATGGTGATGTGTCCTCATGACCATTATAATCATTCAGTAAATTAGTGGGTATGTACAAAATAACCGCAAAATGTTTTGTAAGCACATTAAATGGAAAACCGATCATAACCCAATTGTGTCAAAAATTTAGCTGTAGCTGTGCCCCATGGTAATAAGTTTGTATCATAATCCTTCAACAAATTAGAATATGTATGTAGAATAACAGCAAAAAAGCAAGTAAATGTATTTTAAGAATACCGTCCATAACCTAACCTAACCAGTCTTTGACAGGGAAACGACCAGCCAAGGTCATGCAAACGATCCAAAATGGTCCTAAATTTCAGTTATGTCTGTGCTCAATGGTAATTACTCTGTCTTATTACATGCAGTAAATTAGAATACATGTACAAAATAACAGGGAAACGTCATGCAAGCATAAAGAATGGGGAACCGATCATAACCTAACTTATCCTATCCATGTTTTGACGGGGAAACGACCAACTCGTCAATGTGAGGTCGTGAAGGGATTCATAATGAATTTTGTAATTATATTCAGCACTAGTTTTGGTGCATGGTAACCATTCTTTATCACATGCATGGTGGAAGAAGTATTTACGAAACATGTTTTGTTTGTTTTCTGCAGTGGTGTGATGACTGCAGTGGTTACCATGGTAACGGTGGTGGAGGGTGAGAGTGTAGCTGTGACGAGCGGTGTGAGCGGCCATCCGCCTACGCAATTAAACTATTTTTTTCATACTTTAATTATAAATAAAGTGTTTATTGACATGTACACAGGGGTTTTCTTTCATTAAAGAAGGAAATGGGGGGCTAGGGGTGTTTTTAGGGGGGCACCAATTTTACACGGATTTTCGATCTTCGCGGGGGTCTCAGGCCCCTAACCCCCGCGAAGACAGAGGGTCGACTGTATTTATATTACGGTATATGACATTACCATGATTCACAGTTTCACACAAGTGTAGATATTTAACAAAGAAAAATATGCTTTTTAAACATCACGGGGATTTGTTTGTCCCAGTGGTGGTGGCATCTACCAGAATACTAGCTTTGAAAGCACCCCATTATCATCCCCCATCCTCTCCACATGCCCCAACCATCTCAATCTATCTCTCCTCATCACAACACCAATATACTCTACTTCCATCCTACCTCTCAACTCTTCCATCGTAAACCCAGCCCCCCCATGCCTTGCATGCAGGGACACACTGCACATCCACCTAATCATTGTCATTTCTGTACGTCTGAGCCTGCGAATATCCTCCTCCTTTACTGTCCAGGTCTCACTACCATACAGCATTACACTCCTAACACATGTTGCATACAAAGATCCCTTAGCACATAGAGAGAGTCCTCTCAGTGTCAGGAGAGGCAACAGCTCCCTGAACTTCTTCCAACCACTTCTCACCCTAACCAAAGAGCTAGCTCCAGCTTCACTTCCAACACACAACGTGTCTCCCAAATAACAAAACTCTTCCACACACTTGGGAGACTCACCAGCAAGTTCAGTCCTTTCACATCTGAAAATCCCTACCTGCTCTCCTCGACACGCCGCATACATATAATCAGCATTATCTCGCAGTCTACCTTTGATACCACTACATCTCTTGTGCACCCATTTATCACAAACACCACACAAGATGGTATTACTTCGCATGCCCTTGTGGCAAACTGCACATGGCCGCTCTCCCTCGTCTTTGACAGTACTGCCACAAACCCTAGATATCATCCCTTTTGTTTTATCTGCATTTACCCTTAAGCCCTTATGCCCCATACCCTCTCTCCACTTCCTGAATCTTTCCTCCGCCTCCCTTTCGTTCTCTGCAATCAACACCAAATCATCAGCATACAACATCTCCCATGGGAGTCCGATTCTGAAGTCACATGAGAGGGCTTCAAGTACATGATAAACAACATGGGACTCAAAACTGACCCCTGATACACACCAACGTTCACGGAAAACTCATCACTCAAATCTCCATTCACTCGTACCTGGGTGCGAGCACCCACATACATGGCCATAACCGCCCTAACCAGCCACTCCTCCAAGCCAAGCTTTCTCATTGCCCATTTCACCACCTCTCTAGGGACTCTGTCAAAGGCCTTTTCCAAATCAACAAAAACAAAATACACATCCCTTTTCTTTCCAATATATTTTTCCTGAAGCTGTCGAATATGGCACCAGTGGTCCCCCTGCCTGGCTCAAACCCAAACTGCATCTCATCAATATTCACTTTTTCTCTAATCATACCTTCTAGAACTCTCTCCATTACCTTCATTATCTGGTCTAAGAGCTTTGTACCTCTATAATTTCCTCTTTCCAGAGCATCACCCTTCCTTTCATACACATTTACAATTACACTCTTCAACCAATCATCTGGGACAACACACTCATATATAATCGTATTTATCAGGTCAGTGACCAACCTCACCCCTATATCTCCTGAGGCCTTCAACATTTCAGCAGTCAACCCAGACACACCTGCTGCCTTCCCCACCTTCATCCTGCCTATTGCCTCACTCACAGTAGCAGCATCAATCAAAGGCCAAGGGCCAAACACTGGATCTGCTGGCTCCAAACCTTCCCTGTCCCAGTCAAACTCCTCATTCAACAACAGGTTATAATGCTTTCTCTATGCATCTTTTACATCCCCACTGTTCACCACTACCCTTCCTTCATCATTCTTCACACATTGCTCGCCTGTAATATCCCGATTCTCCCTCTTCATCTAATTTGCCACTTGAACTATCATATTTTTCCTTTCTCCATGATTTAGGTTATCAGGTAAAAGTCTCTGCGACTCAGGCTTCACCCTGTATACCTCTCTTCTAGCCCTACGCTTGGCAGCCAAGTATTCCTCTTTGTTACCACCCCTCTTACATTCCTGGAAAAGCCTTCTTTTCTCCTTAACTGCAGCTTCTACACCCTCATCCCACCACCAAGTTTCTTTATGTCTTGGTAGGTATAAGTACCAGTATTTTTTCACATTAGCTAAACGAAATTAGATTTGCAAATAACAACCAAATTTTGCACTAAATTCCTTAAACTCAAAGAAAAGCAGTGATAATTAAGTTGTATAATTTTAATTGCACACATTTTTCTGGGGATTAGTAGAAAAAATTAAAAAGACAGAATTTCTGCTCACAGCTCTTACACCATCGGAATTAACATTAAGCCTTGGTGGAACACCACCAGTGTGTGTGCGTGTATCGTCTGACTCGCAAGTTCCTATCTGTCTGCCACAGCTTCTTGACAGAAGACCACTGTCTAGGTATTTGTGTCCAGTTTGATTCTAACCACAGTGATATTATGATCTAAATATTTCATGTGGAGAGGATGGAGAGCAAAAGACTAACAAGGAGAGCTTATGCAGGTGAGGTGGAGAGAGGGAGAGGGAGGGGGAGGCTTAGGATGAGATGGAGGGATGGAGTGGAGAGGTATATGAGAGAGAGGGGGTGAGCTGGGAGTAATGCAGTGAAATGGCAGAGGACAGGGCGACATGGAGGCAATTTGTTTGTGGCTACCCCATATGAGATTAAGGCATCTGGCAATAGATAGATAGTTAGATCTAAGGACAAATTTATTCAGATTATGCAAAGTTTTACAGAACTGGAGGGGCTATTTATGACTTTGTATCCAGTGCAATAGCCATATTTTACATCTTATGATTTTAGTGGGTTTTGGCAGTGATCTATCTATCTATCTATATACCTAGGCTGCTTCCCCCAGGGAAAGGGAGGTAGCCGAGACAGGACGACACACTCCCCATTTACTCATCCATTCAAACACATTCATTCGCATCTTAGCCCCAAAGGGGAGAACGGACAGGTCCTCACCGCACCACACCACACAAGGGTCAACTGCGCAATGAAATCAGTGACATCCGCAGCAGGGCCCGACAGCAGAACTGGTTTACCCCTGCCACATCATAACAGACCCATCCCCTTACCCACACCTGACCTGACTAGCTGATCAGACCAAATGCCGGAGAATATCCCCTCAGGGCTGCGTCATCACTTATTCATTCACAATTTCTCTCCATTTATTTCTGTCATGCACAGCCACTCTTCCTTGCTCAACAGACATCCCTCTCGCATCCAGCGCTCTCTTCACACTGTCCATCCATCCTATTCGTGGTCTTCCTCTCAGCCTTACACCTCTCACATCAGATCTAGTTATCTTTTTCACCAATCGCTCATTATCCATTCTCTCCATATGCCCAAACCATCGCAACACCCTCTGATCAACTCTATCAGCCATCTCCCTAACAACTCCAACTCTCCTTCGCACTTCATCATTTCACACCCGATCCATAGCGTCACTCCACACATACTCCTCAGACACCTCATCTCCATTACATTCAAAGTTTTCCTCTCTGCTACACCCATATTCCATGTTTCAGCCCCATATAACGCAGTCGGTACCACAACACCCTCATACAGCCTTCTCTTTACATCCATTCTAAGCGAACGACATTTAAACACTTTTTTCATTCCTCCTAGCACCTTTCCTACTTCATTTATTCTAAACTTCACTTCTGCAGCTATTCTTCCATCCACAGCAACATGTGACCCTAGATATTTAAAACAATCTACCTCCTCAAGCAACTCACCATTCAAAACTATATTCATCCCCCTACCATCTATCAACCTCGTACACTTCATCACTTTACTCTTATTCTCACTTACTTTCAATTTCCTCCTTTCACACACCCTTCCAAACTCCTCTACCAACTGTCTCAATCTCTCCTCTGAATCACTCACCAGTGCAGTATCATCTGCAAACAGCAGCTGCTTCAGATTCCACTCTCCACCATCAACATTCACCAGACTCAGACCTCCACCTAAAACTCTTGCATTCACCTCCCTTACAACACCATCCATGTAAATATTAAACAACCAAGGCGACATCACACATCCCTGTCGCTGACCCACTCTCATGGGAAACCAATCACTCACAGCATTCCCCTCTCTTACACACGCTCTACTATTTACATAAAAACTTTTCACCCCTTTTAGTAACCTACCATCAAGTCCATACAATCTTAAAACTGTCCACAAAGCCTCCCTATCAGTTCTTTCATACACTTTCTCTAAATCCATGAATGCCCAAAACACATCCTTGCCTTTCGCTAAATACTTTTCACACACTTGTCTCACAGCAGACACCTGATCAACGCATCCCCTCCCTCTCCTAAAGCCACACTGCTCATCACCAATCACTCCCTCTGTACCCTCTCTAACTCTCATAATTAACACTCTACCATACACCTTACCTACAACACTCAACAGATTTATACCCCTAAAGCTAGTACTGTACATTCATACTCTTCACCCTTGCCTTTATACAACGGGACCACACAAGCACTTGCCCAGTCAATTGGCACAATACCTTTCTCAAAGCACACATTCAACAATCTTAATAACCAGTCAACAATAGTCACTCCACCACCCTTCAGGCATTCCACAACACACTGCTGCATTCCACAGCAGTGATAGAATGTAGAATAAGTCAGTCCGATGATTCTAGAGGGTTTTTTCGGTGACAGAAAGTAGATTAAGCCAGTGTACCAGCACTAGGCTGGTGTTAGAAGCTTCCACTCTACATAAGGAAACAGATGCTATAACAATCAATAGATGCTAATTCAAAGTCACAGTCGGTTGCCCATTTTGCATCAAGTAGAGAATGTCCAATTATGATTTCTCATAGGAATAGATTGATTGAAAACACCAATTTGACCATTCAAAAAACTGACTACGTCCCTCTTGAACCAGTTAAGGATGGGTCTTTTAAATATTCGTTCCATCCGTAATAAGATAGACTATATTAATGAAACCCTAAATCAGCACGAGCTTGACATTTTGTGCTTGACTGAAACCTGGTTGTATGAGTCTGATATCAATATTATTCGTAATGCTTTGCCTAAGACACATTCTATTAATAGTATTCCCAGGCCTGCTGCTGACTATCCAGGAGGAGGCGTAGCATTCATCTACTCGGCAGCACTTGCAAACTTTTCTCTCATTGACTCAGACCTGACCCCATCTTCATTTGAATTTATGGAAGTATTAATAAATTTCCATCAGAATACCATTAGAATTGCAATTGTCTATCGACCAGGTCATCCGGGCAGAGATCGAGGTTTAATGGAGGAGTTTGGGCAGTTTCTTGAAGGGTTTTCTCTTAAACCTGGAGGACTTCTTGTTTGTGGTGATTTCAATTATTGGGTCGACAGTCCAGAGTCAAAACCATTTTCTTAGGAATTCCTTGAGTTGATCACGCATAACAATTTTTTCAATCATGTGAGTAATCCAACTCATGTCTCAGGACATGTCCTTGACTTGATCTTGTCCCCTGTTGGTTGCAGGCATGTATCAGATGTGGAGGTTGACTCATTTGACCCCCTCATCTCTGATCATGCTCTGATCACTCTTAGTTTTGATGTCCCGAAATCCCCTTCATATAAAAAGGTCATCAGGTTCAGAAATTACAACAATGTTGACCGCCAGTTGATGTGTTTTGAAATTGATCAGCGTTTAAACTCCATCGATTCTTCAAGTCTTTCTTCTGGTGAATTGGTTGATATTTACAACAACGAGCTCAGGTCAGTTTTTGACCATTATTGTCCTGAGGTAGTAAAAACAATCACTGTACGTGATAATTCTCCATGGTATGGTCCATCCATTAATTCTTTGCGTAGACAACGTAGAAGGGCAGAACGTGAGTGGCGCTTGCAGCGGACCGAAGTAACTTGTTTGCGTTATGTTTTTGCGAGAAGAGCAGTCGTTCACACTGTAAAAGCCCAAAAGGCTTGGTATTATCAAAATAAAGTTGATTCATGTGGTGGTGATTAAAAAAAAATGTCTGCAGTTGTGAACAATTTGGTTGGTCGGAGGAACGTAATTGTTAAACCAACTTCTGTATCTGATGCCCAATTGGCTTCTGATTTTGCTTCATTTTTTACAAGTAAGATGTCTCGCATAAGAAGTGATTTAGACAGCAGTTCTCCTAGTGAAGCGTACTCAGTTGACTTCCAGCCACGGTGCACCGGGGATCATTTGCTTTCAGCAATTCGTCCGCTGGTTGTAAACAAAGTCAAATGTTACCTCAGAGAACTTAATAAAACATTTTGCTCACTCAATCCATGTAACATGTCACAACTGCCTTATGTGTATGAGCACGCTGCAGACTTTATCTGCAACATAATAAATAGATGCTTCTTAGAAAGTAATTTTGTGCAGTCTGAGAAACGTTCTTTGCTTAGGCCCCTAATTAAGAAACCTGGCCTTGATGTCGAGAGCATGACAGATTATCGTCCCGTCTCTAACCTGTCTTTTTAATCCAAGATTATTGAGCGGGCCATACTCGATCAACTCTTACCACTACTGGAACACAACAGAGTTGTTCCTGTTGTTCAATCAGCATACAGAAAATACCATTCAACTGAAACTGCACTAACAAGGATTCAAAGTGACTTGGTGGCAAACACTTGTAGTGGGATGTCCTCTCTCCTAGTTCTGTTGGATCTGTCCGCAGCTTTTGATACAGTAGATCATAAACTATTGTTAGATGATCTGTATTTTTATGGCGTTCGTGATAGTGCCCTTTTGCTCCTTAAGTCGTATCTGTCGGACAGATCTCAGAGAGTGGTTATTGATTACGCTAGCTCTGATTCTGCTCCTCTTCTATTTGAATTCCCTCAGGGATCAGTTTTGGGTCCAATTCTATTTACTATTTACACAAGTAGTTTATCGTCTCTACTTGATGCTCATGATGTGTCCTATCATTTTTATGCTGATGACACCCAGCTCTATGTTAAGATGTCAGATATCAACGATACTAAGACAAAGTTTGAATCTCTAATGTCTGATATTAAGATTTGGATGGCTAAGAGGAAACTTAAGCTGAATGATGGTAAAACTGAGATCATCATCATTAGAGGAAACAGAAGGGATGATGACACTGACAATGCCCTGGCTTTGAACATTGGCGTATCACAGCTGCATCCAGTCAGTTCTGTTCGAAATCTGGGTGTTTATTTTAATTCTAAGTTAAATTACTAAGAACATATTAATCAGGTTGTAAGAGGGTGTAACTTGCATATCAGAAATCTGTACTCTGTGAGAAAATTCCTGAATAGACGGTGCCTCTTAACATTAGTCCATGCAGTGGTCTTGTCTCGTGTTGATTATTGTAATTCACTGTGGGTTGGTCTTCCAAATAATATACTAACAAAAGTTCAGTCTGTGTTGAACAGGGCGGCACGGCTTATCTTTGGTCTCCCCCCGAGAACCTCAACTACCCCGTTTCTGATTGAGTTGCATTGGTTACCAGTAAAGGCTAGAATTGAATTTAAACTGTGTCTTATTACATTCAAGGTTCTTAAGTTTGGTGAACCGAAGAATCTTGCTGAATTGTTAAAACTCCCGTTGACACGCCCGGGTGTGATGTTACACAGTGAAGATGATTCCTTGCATCTTGATGAGCCAGGAGCCATTCACCAGTCATCTTTCTCTTATCGTTCTTTTGCATATAAAGCCCCTAGATTATATAACAGATTGCCATTGTCCATAAGACAACTCTCTACTGTTGAAAACTTTAAGAGACAGCTGAAAGCCTTTCTTTTTTCAAAATGCTATGACCTGTAGAGAGGTACTATGACGGATGATTATAGAGTTTAATTATTACCACTTCCATATATATATGATGTAGCTTGTATTATATACAAGAAATGTCACAATTCTTGTAATTGTAAAAACAATGTATGTGTGTCGAGCGCTAGTGAATTCCCAAAAGGAAGAACTGGCACTTTTGAGAAACAAAAGGCCAGATTATTATTATTATTATTATTATTGTTTGGTGATGTAGAGGTGACCCCAAGCTGAATAACTTGGCACCCATATTCATCGGATAGGACTTGCCAGATCTGCGAGACATTCAGTGGTAGGTTTTTGTTGCTGATCAACCCCAGTCTGTCTGGCCGAGCAGACCCATCAACTGCGGAGTTGTCCCATGCAATGAATTGGTGTTTCTTTGTGGCTAACAGTGCCTAACCCTAGCAAGGTGCAGGAAATAGTATGGAGATTTGGTTCCTGGATGAGTGTCACATTTGCATCCCTCCACTCAGTTAACAGGGGCACCATAGCAGACCTCACTGTACCCTATAATTGGTTATACTGTTACCAGCCAGAGTTGTAATGGTTTCCTGGGTTATGGGGAACTGTTAGGCTTGTCACTCAGCATAGAGTCACCTGATATTGAAGGAAGAGTACAGTAACCTCTCAATTAACGCGAGGGTTAGGTTCCTAGAGAGGTTGCGTTAGTTAAAAACGCATTATTTAAACATAATTTTCCCATAAGAAACAATGGTAATATTGGGGATTACGTTTTTGGACTCTGGGAATGTCTTCCAGTTTGAGGAGTTCTGCTACTCTAAACTTAAAAGCAACAATATTGATTTGAAAGAAAATCCACGTAAAAAACAAAAAACAGTATATTTGGGGAGAAATAAACATTTGGGACCTAGTTGGGCCGAAATTTTGTTTATCTTTCCCCAAATACAGTTTTCGTTTTTTATGTGGATTTTCTTTCAATTCTGCTTCATTCACGGCATTGTGAAAGTTCCTTAACATTATTAATGCATTAGTAGGTCATAAAAACACTACAGTAAAAGCAGCATTTTCATTACAGTAAGTAGGTCACAAACAATAACAACACACAGCATCATTTCATCTATGCATCGCTTGTCGTCTGCTGCTGTCCCTTCCCACCCCGCTCCCCCACCTCCCGCCATTTCCCACCCTAAATTTGTTGTCCTTCCTCACTCTGCTGTCCTTCCTCTTCCTCTTCCTCTGACTCCCGTGCTATTGGTGATGAAGGTAACTCCCTTAAGTTTTCTGTCTTCTTCTTAAAGAACTGCTCTATCTTGGTCTGAATGGTTTGCTCCTTTCTGTTCCGCAGTATCAAGTTGTAACAATTTAGATCTGCCATTACTTTCCTGGTCAAATTTTGTCTGAAAATGAGCTAAATTGCTCAGAATGGGGCCAAACTTCATTTTCGAATATTATAGTTCGAATAAAATAAGTTTAAGCAACAGGCAAATAAAAAATTGTATTTATGCATAAACTGCCACACACGGTCTATCAGCTCGGGACTCCCCAAGGCACGCGTGGCTAATTTGAAACCATCACGTATGTATAAAGTCGCGTTAAATTGAGAAACCCTTGTTAGTTAAACATATCTCCTTAAATATTTGCTCGTGTTAAAACGAAAAAGCGTTTTTTAAACTCGCGTTAGTTGAGAGGTTACTGTAATAAAAAGTGACAGGAAGGGAAGGGAGAGGTAAGATGAGAGGAGGGCAGACACAGAAAGAAAATGAGAAGGGGGAAGGGAGAAGTAGGCAGCACTGCAATACATTATATGAATGGATGATCATTGCTACCACCTACTATCTTCGGTCAGTGTTTAAATTATGTAGTAGTAGTAGTAGTAGTAGTTGTTGTTTCCTATGCAGTCCTGCACAACAACCTTAAGTTCCTAAGGAAGGCCATGGCTGAGAATGAGCTTTCCCACATAGCTCTCAAAGAGTGTATGTTGTGTTGTTGGTGCAGGTGATTGTGTGCAGCGTAGTTTCTTCCATAATGTGCTTAACATTATGGGGTGCTGTGTTGCATCCTGGACAGGCATTGGCAACTGAGTCATCCAGCCTCTTCTGATAACTCAAGAAGGCTGGCTGATGTCCATATCTCAGCCTGACCAAGTGGACTCTGTCCTCATGAGGGAGGTAGGATTCAGAAGGGTGGATATCAGAAGACCGTGCATGCAGTTGTGTGTTGTCTTTGAGTGACTGAATGGAGCGGTGAGTGATTTGAGCAGGGATGTGCTTCTGGAAGCTGGTTTGAAATGGGCGATGGGGGAGAGGTGACAGTATTTATGTATGATATCATGTGCTGGGTGTTGTTTTGATATTCCTTTGTGTATGTGGATGTGCTGCCATATAGTGTAGTGGATGGTGTGGGTTTGTGGAGGCTGCGGCAAGAATTTGCATGCCCTTCATATCCAGATGATCCTTGACATTGAAGACTTTGGTTTCTTGGTGTAGGTGGTCTGTAGGTATAATAGCTGTGCAGCCTGTGATTATTTTTAAGGCTTTGTTCTGTATGGTCTGTAGGGTGTTATTGTGTGTTTCATTGAGGTTAGAAGCCCAGGCAGGGCTTGCATAGTTCATCACTGAACGTATACCAGTACCGGTATATTGTTTGTATACTGTGGTGGTGGTGGTTTCTTTGTTGTGTCTGAATTTTTTTACGGGCAAGTGGCCTTAGGGCATTGAGTCTTGGTGTTAATGTCTTTTTAATGTTTGTGATGTGTTGTTTAAATGACATTGATGTATGTTACACCAAGGATTTTGCGTGTGTGTGTGTGTGTGTGGTAGGAGAGAGTTCTTTATGGTGAGGTGTGGAATGTGACTATGTTCTGCTGTTCAGTTTGTGAGAAGAATCACTGTAGATTTGGCGAGGGCTATTGTGAGTCTGTTTGTCGTGAACCATTCCTGTAGTGTGCTGAGGTAAGGTTGCAGGATGTGTTCGGCCATGTCTGCATTTTGGTGTGTACATGTAAGTGTTGTGTTGTCTGTATAGGAAGCTGCGTGTATTTGTGGTGTGGGGTGTGGGTATGTCATGCATGTGTAGGTTAAAAAGTGTAGGGGACAAAACAGATTCTTGAGGGATGTCGTTGTGAAGTTTCTGATGCTCGAAGACTGACCGGCAAATGTTACATGTGCACATCTGCCTGCTAAAAAGTTTGCCAGCCATCTTTTTGTGTTATTGTGCTTGTTTGTGTTGAATATATTGTGAGGCTGTGGCAGGGGATGGCATCAAAAGCTCTGCTAATGTCTAGTGTGACTAGGAGTGTTCTGTTTGGTGGCCTAGCTGAATTCATCCCATCAAAAACTCTGTGTAGGATCTGTAAGAAGAGTGTTTGTGGAGTGTAGCAGCCTAAAACCATGTTGTGATGGGGCTGGGGGGGGGGTGAGGTGTAACTAGTTGTAATACCAGTCGTTCAGTGACTTTAGAGGGGATGCAGAGGAGTGTGATGGGGCGGTGTGAGGAAGGTAACGTAGGGTCTTTGTTGGGTTTGGGGATAGTGATGATTGTGCCATGCTTCGAGATGTTGGATATTATGTTGTGTGAGTAGCTGTAGTTTGATATGTTGGTGAGTGCTTGTATGCCTTGTGGTCCAAGATGTTTAAGGTGTATGTTGCTTATGTTGTCTGGGCCACAGGCAGGGAGTGCTTGAGGTTGCTAATGATGTGCTTTGCCTGGTTGTAAGTGGAGGGTGCGAGGTCTGGGTCTGTGGGGAACTGTCTGTTGTATCGGATGACACGTCGATCGTCACGATGTGGGTTTAGATGGCTGACATGTGAAAGCTGATTGATAAGAGTGTTTGCTTGTTGTTTGTTTGAAGGTGTGGTGTATGTTGTTGTGATGGCAGCGTGTGATTGTGTAGTGTTGCTGTTGGAGAGTGTGTTGCTGTTTAGTGTTTTGTAGAGTTTGCTTGTGTTTGTTTTGTGATCAAGTGTTTGGAGATAATTATTCTAGTTTAGTGTTTGCTGTTCTGATATTTTATTGTGTATTTGAGTGTTGAGTTCTTGTATTTGTTGTACAGTGTCTTGTGTATGAGGTGTTGGAGAGTGTCGTAGTGTGTCACATTGACTGATGAAGCCTTGATTTTATGGTGTGAAGTTGGGGTTGTGTCTCTTTCTGTTGCCTCTAAGGATGTGTTTTTTGTCAGCATTTTGAATAACTGCATTGAAAGTGTGCACTGTGGTGTTGATGTTTCTGATGGATGTACTGTTTAATGTTTCAAAGTGTTGTTCTGTTTCAGTTGTGGTGAAGGCCTCCCAGTTGGCTCCCTTATAATCAGTGTATGTGTGTCTGTGGCCAGCTGGGGTGATTCTGGTTTTGGTAGTAGTGATGAGCAGGTGGTCAGAGCCAAGGGTTCTGACCACTCTCCAGGATGTTGTTGGGGTGAGGTTTGGGGAGCAAAAGGTGATGTCTGGAGATGATGGGAGGAAGAGGTCATGGTGTGGGATATGGGTATGTTGATGGAGTTTGTTGAGGATGAAGATTATCTGTTTGGGATTGTAGTACCAGCCCTCTGTCTGTGTTTTGGTTGTTGACATGCCAGGCCAACACCTTGGCATTTAAATCACCACCCAGGATGATGTTGGGTTAGTTAGTGATGTTGTGTATTTGTGGAGAGTAATTGTGTGGTACTGTGGGGGATGACTGGGAGGGGAATGTATATATTGGAGATTGTTATGTGCGATTTGTTATCAGTGCCTATTTTGATTGTATTTCTGTTGTGGTGTCATGTGGAGGGAGAAGTGACTTTGTGTGTGCACTAGTATCTGAAAAGTTGATGGATTGGTGTATCAGGGTGATGAGTCCACCACCACCGTCGGCCTGGTCTTGTCTGATGGTGGTGAAGTTATAAAATGTAGGTGTTTTTTATGTTCTGCATAGTTTTATTTCTTGTAACATGGCAGTGCATATGTTTTATTGTTTGATGAATTGTGTGTTTTTTGGTGTTTTTGCCATCTATGTTTTTTTGAAGAATGTGAATGTTGTGTCTAAGATATGTGTTTGGTGCTGCAGCACAAGGGGCAGGTGGGGGTATGGGTGTGGGTGGAGGAGAGGGGATAGGAGAAGGTTGTGACAGAGATAAAGGTTGGGGTGGATTAGATCAGGGTGGAATGGGAGGGGTTGGGGGATTGAATGGTGTGGGAAAGATCAGTGAGTTAGGCTGAGGAGGTGTGGAGGAAGTAGGAATGGGGCTGGTGGGGGGGTTAGAGGATGGGAGGAAGGAGCATAAGGAGCAGGTCCAGGTGTTTGTGTAATATTTTCTGGATGCAAGTGTTGTGCAGGTGAAATGGGTCCAGTTCTTGCAGGAATGCACCGAACTGAACCCTTTGCCTGTTGACTCTAAGTGATGGGTTTTGAGCATGTTGGACATAAGTATTTGTTGATGGGTCCAGGATTGCTCTCAATGTCACCAGCTAGAAGAAGTCTTCACAAAATGACTGCCAGAGAGTCATATCTTGGTGTGGAAAAAACAGTGTAGTAGTAGTAGTAGTAGTTCCCTAAGCAGTCTGGCCGAACAGCCCCGAGCCCCTTAGGAAGGCCATGACCGAGACCGGGCTTTCCCACAGAGCTCTCAAAGAGTGTATGTTGTGTTGTTGGCATAGGTGATTGTGTGCAGTGCAGTCTTCCATAATGTGCTTAATAGTATGGGGTGCTGTGTTGCATCCTGGACAGGCATCAGTGACGGAGTCATCCAGCCTCTTCTGGTAACATAAGAGGGTTGGATGGTGCCCACATCTCAGCCTGGCCAGGTGGACCCTGTCCTCACGAGGAAGATAGGATTCAGAAGGGTGGATGTCAGGAGGCCATGCATGCAGCTGTGTGTTGTCTTTAGGTGACTGAATGGAGCGGCGAGTGATCTGAGTGTGGATATGCTTCTGGAAGCTGGTCTGAGGTGGGCTAGGGGGGAGAGATGACAGTATTTGTGTATGGTATCGTGTGCTGGGTGTTGTTTTGATGTTCCTTCATGTGGGTGGATGTGCTGCCATGTACTGTAGTGGATGTTGTGGGTTTGTGGAGGCTGCAGCAAGAAACTGGGTGCCTCTCATGTCTAGGTGATCCTTGACTTTGAGGACTTTGGTTTCTTGATGTAGGTGGTCTGTGGGTGTAGTAGCTGTGCAGCCTGTGATTATTTTTAGGGCCTTGTTCTGTATGGTCTGTAGAGTGTTGTAGTGTGTTTTGGTCAGGTTAGAAGCCCAGGCAGGGCTTGCATAATTCATCACTGAACGTATGTATTGTTTGTATTCTGTGGTGGTGGTTTCTTTGTTGTGTCTGAATGTTGTATGGGCAAGTGACCTCAAGGCATTGAGTCTTGGTGTTATTTTATTTTTAATGTTAGTGATGTGTTGTTTAAATGACACTGATGTATTGTATGTTACACCAAGGATTTTGTGTGTGTGTGTGGTAGGGGAGTGTTGTTTATGGTGTTGTTGTGTGTGTTGTGTTCGGAGATGTGGTAGATGCCCAGACAACCAAAGCCACTCCCAGGTTCTCGGGCCCTGTGAGGGGTGGAGAGGGGAGGGGTTGTGGTGGTTTGGTCCCTATGTTGTCCTCCTCCTCAGCTTCGACAGCCTCTGGGAGGTGGATCCACAAAGAAGATGCCACTGCTCCAGGTCCTTTAAATTATATATTTACAGTAGCTGTATATATCTTTGTTTTAGGGATCATTTCGTTTTTTGTTTTGTTTTTGAAGGCTCCAACATGCTTGCATGTGTCAGCCTTGGTCACCTAATGGCGGTTCTCCATGGTGCTTGATCTATGGCAGCCTCCCTGTTCGGTCCCTTAACCCTGAGGTCCCACTTAACCTGTACAATCCCGCCGTCGGCATGGTGCCGACAGTACAAAACGTCTTGAGTAATCCCAGCGACGTGATGGTGCCGACAGCAAAATTCGAGCGCTGTAGCTGGTCTCTAACTGCTTCAGTCTAGCTAATTTTTTTGCTAAAGAGTAGCTTAATCTGTTGGCAACATTGTGCACTTGTATCACTGAGTTTGGTTCTGCATGGCTGGTAGTGGGTAACATCAGTGTGCCACTGTTCGTCACAGTGTTAGAATGTCACGGAAGTTACGCCATTTTTCCGCCTCACTGGGCTGGAGGAGGCAGTTGAAACTGTCACATGGACCCTCTGTCCCTTCATTTAGTGATTCTATAGAAGAGGAAGACCTGGATGACTCTTCTGGGGAGGAATATAAGCCAGTGGAGAAGGATATTGAGAATGGGGATTCCCCCATTCTCCTCCTCCCGTTCTCTCTCATCCCGCCGAGCTGGGTGGGAAAACGTAGCTCACGGCTTGGGAAACTGGACTAGAAACACGATGGACGGCCATCCTGCACTTATTTCTCCTATAAAGAGTACTTTTTTTTTTGCTTCTCCTTGATTTATATGTCCTTTTGGATTGTTTTATGCAATAAATTTTTTTTCCGTTTTTGGTCTAGAATTGGGTGGGTATAAAATTGCAAAAATGCCTAGTATGGTACGGGTTAATGACCTCATCCCGCATCTTTCTCGGTTTACCCTTCACAACCCCACCCCCAATATTAACGCTTCTCACTTTCTGCATCCAATTATCATCCCCCATCCTCTCCACATGCCCAAACCACAATCTACCTCTCCTTATCATAACACCAATACACTTCAGTCCCATCCTACCTCTCAACTCTTCCATCATAAACCCAGCCCCCCCAGGCCTTGCATGCAGGGATGCACTGCACATCCACCTAATCATTGTCATTTCTGTATGGATGAGCCTGTGAATATGCTCTTCCTTTACTGTCCAGGTCTCACTGCCATACAGTATTACACTCCTAACATATGCTACATACAAAGACCCCTTAGCACATAGGGAGAGTGCTCTCAATATCAGGAGAGGTAACAGCTCCCTGAACTTCTTCCAGCCACTTCTCACCCTAGCCACAGAGCTAGCTCCAGCCTCACCTCCAGCACACAGCATGTCTCCCAAATAACAAAACTCTTCCACACACTCAAGAGACCAGCATGTTCAATTCTTTCATGTCTGACAATATCCACCTGCTCTCCCTGGCAGGCCACACACATAAAACCAGGATTATCTCACAGTCTACCTCTAATACCACTACATCCCTTGTGCACTCACTTATCACAAACACTGCACAAGATGGAATTATTTCCACACCCTTGTGGCAAATTGCACATGGCCACTCTTCCTCTTCCTTGACAGTACCGTCATCAACCCTGCGTATCATCACTTTTGTTTTTATTTGCATTTACTCTTAACCCCTTGTACCCCATACCATCTCTCCACTTCCTAAATCTTCTGCATCCCTTTCATGCTCTGCAATCAACACCAAATCATCAGCATACAACATCTCCCATGGGAGTCATTTCTGAAGTCATGTGAGAGGGCTTCATGTACCATGATAAACAACAAGGGCAGTGGACTCATCACCCTGGTACACAAATCTATCAACTTTGCAGATACTAGTGCACACACAGAGTCACTTCTCCCCCCACACGACACCACAACAGAAATACAATAAGTTAAAATACGCACTGGTAACAAATCACACATAACAGTCGCTAACACATACATTCCCTCCCCAGTCGTCCCCCACAGTACCACACAGCTACTTTCTGTAGATACACCACATCACTAACATACCTAACATCATCCTGGGTGGTGATTTCAGCGCCAAGTCATCGGCCTGGCATGTCAGCAACCCTGACACAGACAGAGGGCTGGTACTACAATCCCAGACAGATCATCTTTTCATACTGAACAATCTAGACCAATATACCCATATCCCACACCAAGCCCTCTTCCTCCCATCATCTCCAGACATCACTTATGCTCCCTAAACCTCGCCCCCACTACATCATAGAGAGTGGCCAAAACCCTAGGTTCTCATCACATCCCAATCATCATCACTACCAAAACCAGAATCACTCCAGCTAGCCACAAACACACATACACTAATTATAAGAGAGCCAACTGGGAGGCCTTTGTAACTGAAACAGAACAACATTTCGAAACACTAAACAGTACACCCATCACAAACATCAACACCGCTGTGCACACTTTCAATACAATTATACAAAATGCAGACAAAAGACACATCCCTAGAGGCAACAGAAAGAGACACAACCCCAACTTCACACCAGAAATTCAAGGCCTCATCAGACAACGGGACACACTGCGACACTCCCCGACACCCCATACACAAAACACCGTACAACAAATACAAGAACTCAACACTCAAATAAACAACAGAATATCGGAACAGCAAACACTAATCTGGAAAAATTACCTCCAAACACTTGACCACAAAACAAACACCAGCAAACTCACAAAACACTAAACAGCATCACACTTTCCAACAGCAACACCACACAATCACACACTGCCATCACAACAACAGACACCATACCCTCAAACAAACAACAAGCAAACACTCTCATCAATCACTTTTCACAAGTCAGCCATCTAAACCCCCATCCCGAAGACTGATGTATCATCCGACGTAAGAGAGTTCCCCACAGACCCAGACTACGCACCTTTCACTTACAACCAGACGAAGCACATCATTAACAACCTCAAGCACTCATCTGCCTGTGGACCAGACAACATAAGCAACATTCACCTTAACCCTTTAACCGCAGGTGTCATTCCAGAATGACATTGACAAAACTGGACCAAACCGCGGGTGTCATTCTGGAATGATCGTGAATATTTTGAACACCGCGCGTTTTCCCGGTGCGCAAAGTGTCTCACGCAAGAGTAGCTGTCGAGTTCTTTCACGCCAGCCATCCCACACCTCCCTCCTCCAACCCCGAGGGGGCCCCCCCCACCCCTGCCCTGACCCGCATCAGTCAGTATCTGTCCAGCTCTGTGCGTGATAATGGCGCTCCGTCCCGACTCATCGTCGCTCGCTTCCTCCTCTACAATGATTAGTGCTAGTGTTCCCTCTACCTCTACACCGGTAAAGGAACTGCCGACGGCGAGGCAGAAGGGGTTGAGCACTCCTGAAATTAGAACTGAGCTGGACAAAACTGTAAGTACTACTCTTGATTGTGGCAGTGAAAGTGACACACTCACAGCAAGCAGTGATGATTTGGCAGTGATTGGTGGTGAACCATTTTCCATTGATAGTGACAGTGATGAAAGTGATCGTGTTGTTTCCCCCTACCACCCCCAACTTACTCTGGGAAAGGAAAGGCTCCTATGGGCAAATCTGGTATTGCACGTGGGAAGGGAGTGAAGCGCAGGCTCACGTCTCCCACACCAGGCCCTAGTAAGCATTTCCCATCAATTTCCCGTTCCCCTAGCCCTATTGCCCTCACATCATCATCATCATCTGCCGTGCCCTCTCCTCAGTCTACATCATCTGAGGAGTACGAATTACCAAAGCCTGCAAAGCGAGGGAAGGCAGGCCGTGCAGGCAGGGCAGGCAGGCCTAGAACAAAGGGGATGCGTGGCAGTTGGAGGGCAAAGCTGGGTGATAAGCGAGGAGATAAGCGAGGTGATAAGCAGGGTAGAAAGGGTCAAGTTTCACCACGCACCAGGTCAGAAACCCCCCCGCCTGCCCCCCGCTCAGCTCCCTCACCCTCGCCACCCCCCCACTCACCGCCCCCAGACTCACCCCCCTCCCCATTGCCTCCTGCCTCACCCCCCTCCCGCTCGCCTCCTGCCTCACCCATTGCCTCACCCATTGCCTCCACCTCAGCTCCTTCTCACGGGGAAACGAGTGCAATGCAACCTGCCCCTGCCACTGAACCACGCACAGGGCAAGTGGATGCATTTGTTTGGTCTGACGGTGCAGATTTTCAGCCACAAAATCCACCGTTTGATATGACAAATGCTGGAATACAGCCTGCCTTCCCGTGCAACGCAGGAGATGACTTTGTTGATTACTTCCTGGCCTTCATGGATGATGAAATCGTGCAGCATGTCAGCAATGAGACCAATAGGTATGCAGCTCAGTGTGCAGCAGAAGGGCTGGGACCTATTGGCTCACCAAAGCAAGTGTCGTGGTTGCCTGTCGGAATCAGAGAGCTGTATGTTTTTTTTGCCCTAATGTTTCTTATGCCCCATATAAAGAGACATGAGTTGGAGGAGTACTGGCTCGTGGATGACATTACTACTATCCCAATATTCGGGAAGTATATGTCACGGGATCGGTTCCGACAGCTGCTTGGATACCTGCACTTCGCTGACAATGCAAACCCGTCCCAAACTGACCCTTTGTGGAAAGTGAGGGATTTTCTCAACAGGATTAGGGATCGATTTATGCAATTTTTCCGGCCTATGCAGAAAGTCGTCATAGACGAATCCCTGGTATTGTTCAGAGGACGTCTCAAATTCATGCAGTACATCCCCAGCAAACGCCACCGCTTTAGGATAAAGTTCTTTGTGCTGTGTGACTGTGAGACGGGGTATATCCTGGATTTTGTCATCTACTCTGCTAGCACAATGGATGTGAACAGGAAAGACCCCCTTGGCTTCTCTGGCTCCGTTGCAAAAGTGCTGATGGAGAGGTATTTTGGTGGTAATCATGTGCTGTACACAGACAGTTACTACACAGCACCGAAACTCTCCAAATACCTTGCTGAACACGGCATTGGCACTGTTGGCACTGTACGGAGCTGTAGGAAAGAGTGGCCAAGTTTCCCCGAAGCATCATCATCATCCAGGGGAGATGTTCACCTGAAGAAGTCAGACAAGCTTCTTGCGATCAGGTGGCATGACAAGAAGGTCGTGAATATGATCAGCACCATCCACAAGGGGGAATTGCAGAGAACTGGGAAGGTCAGCTACAGGACGGGAGAGCCAGTCGTGAAGCCTGATGCCGTCATTGATTATAATGTCAATATGAGACTTGTTGATAAGTCTGATATGATGATTGGCGAAATCGACTGTCTCAGGAGAAACACCCGATGGTACAGGAAGGCTTGCCTGCACATGCTCGATATGTGCATGCTCAACGCCTTCATTCTCTACAAGACACAAGTCGGGGGCATAAGGCAACCATCACTGAGACAGTTTTCCAAGACTGTCGTGCAGCAGCTACTTGCACGATTTGGTCAGGTGACGGCATTGATCCCGAGGCGACACTCTGACACACAACCTGACCGTCTTGAGTGCCGCAATTACATGAGCCGGCACCAGCTTGTGAAATTGCCTCTTACAGCAGGCGGCAGGTTGTCACAGGGCCGCTGCAGAGTATGTTCTGACACCACACGGAGGCCTAGGACGAGAAAAATGAGCACACACCAGTGCCTGGAATGCCAAGTCGCTCTATGTGTAACTCCGTGCTTTGCCGAGTACCACTCTCTGAGTAAATACTGAAAGTGACAGTGATATATAATGATGCGACAGTGACGTGCTTTGCCAATAATTGTATAATGGATAATGTAGTAATAAGGGATATTTTGCCTAGAAAAAAATGTAAAAAATTGGCCAGTATAATAAGTGATATTGTAATAAGAGAATCTGCGGCACTTGTGTAATTCTGTGATGCGCCAGTGACGCAATATAGTAATAAGTGCAGTGTAAATATAATGTATATTGCCCAGATTATATGTAAAATAATATTAGAAGTTAGAAAGAATGAAAAGATCGCATGAAACGTCAGTGAGCGGGTGCCGCCGCAGTGAAGTGAGGCGCAGCTGCAGTGAAGAGCGGGCGCAGCCGCAGGGAAGTGCCTTTTACCTACCTCAGTGAACACAGAGTGGGTGTTTATCGTATGTACAGTGTTCATATATGTTGATATTACTATTATGAGAGAGTGGTTGGCATTTGGTACTGGTGTGTGGGGCGTAAAATAGTTATTTCACACCCCTCACTTCTAACGCCTCTCCCCGTCCTGTGAAAGTCAACAAAGTCATGAAACCTACATCAATGGAAAGCTGAAGGTTAGTACTTTCTAATGGTACCTTATTTTTTTTCTCTAGCTTTATTCTGTGCAGAGTTATTAAGGTTTAAAGGTTTGTTTACATTTGGCTGAAACCCCCACGGGAGAGGACAGTCAGACCAAAACAATACCCGTGGTTGGAGTCCGGTGCTGCCTGTTGTACCGAGCAGACGTGCTTCTCTCCTAGGTGCCCGGAGGACAACACTCACGGCAAGAAACAGGTGATAGAGTTGAGTGTGTAGCTCTTCCTCGGCAGCTAGTGCTTCCTCTTGCTGCGAGGTGGAGTATGATCCAGCCCATTTCTATGGATACTGTGGTGTCGGCCATGGATGTAGCAGAGGCAGACCCTTTCAGGCCACCAGGAAAGCGCCCCATAGGCGAGGCTGCCCCGGAGGAGGATAAGGTGACCTCTGGCAAGTCCCTTAGGGTGTCGTCACCACCCACAGCTGCATCGCCAATTGTCCTGGGTGAGGATGCGGCTGCACGACAGAGTGCCGAAGGTGCCGGTGAGTCAGTGCCAGCAGCAGCTGTTACCAGAGTGGTCCCTAGTAGGGGTGAACCAACACCATCCACAGCTGTCAATATGGGTGTCCAGGATGCGGGTGAGTCTGGATTGGCCTGTTTTATTATTAGGTCTGTGCAGGGGTCCAGGATTTTTAACAATCCCCGGCGGCTGTCTGACGCCATCAACTCATCCCCCTTTGCCAAGTATTGTGTAGAGGGTGGCACTAAACCACTGGGTGATGGGTCTTCCCTCTCTCTTCATCTACGCCATTGTGATCTGACAAAGCTGACCAGCCCTATGGAGACCCTGACTACCTTCGGTAAGTGGGAGGTCACGTGCCGCAGGGCCCGGTCCTCTGGTGATGCAGCAGCCCTCAGCTATGGGAAGATTGGACCAATCTCCCTAGATGTTGACATAGAGGATTTGGTAGATGGCCTCCGGCCTTTTGACAACGAGTCGTCTATCTTATTAGAGGCCTCTAGGATCCCTGTACGTTTTCCTGCCCCAGATGCTCCTCGGTTTTCCCAGTGGGTGCGCCTTGTGTATCGGGGCCCTCTCCCATCCAAGGTGCTGTATGGATACATCTACTACAATGTAGGTATGTATACTCCTGCTTTGTTGCGTTGCTATAACTGCCTTCAGTATGGACACACGCGGATCACTTGCCGCAACAAGACCAGGTGCTCGATGTGCAGTGGATACCACCCTTTCAGACCCAGTGAGGGGCAGCCCTGTGACCACATCCCCAGGTGCTACATGTGTGGTGGAGATCACAGGGTGGTGTCTAAGCTCTGCCCTGTATATCAGAAGGCCTTCAAGATCCATGAAGAACTCCGCCAGGGTGTGACGCCGGCCCAGGAGGTCAATAGACGGTTGCGTGCTCTCCAGCCCTTGGTCCGTCCCCCTTCAGCATTGCCCAAGTCGTCTCCCAAGGTCTCAGGTGAGGAAGGGTGTGAGTTTTGCAGACAGTGTTGTTGGCCGCAACCGCTTTGCTGTGCTGGAGGACTTGAGTGATGACTGTTCCCGCCAGGATGTATCGTCAGTGGAGGTGTCGACCAACCCTGCCTCCCCTGCTGCTGTTGTAATCCATGAGGCCCGTCCTTCACGTCCGGGCCGCCTCCACCCCCGTGCCCCTCACCGCCCTCCACCTAATGCTCCTTCTGGACCGGATGCGGTCCTTGCTGAGGGTGTCGGGGATGTTCCTGCCCTGCCTAGCTCTCCTGACCCACGTCTACGACAGTGTGATCGACCTACAGCCCCTTCAGTGCATGCCCATCCAGTGCGAGTATCTGACCCCACCTCCAGCAATTGTTCACCCTCCTCGGACTGCCCTCCTCCCTCAGGACCTGGCCAAGGCTTTTTTGATCTTGTCTCTGAGGCCCTGCAACTTTATCGTCACGGACTACCATTCCTTGACATCTGCTCCCACCTCTGGCCCAAGGTATTGTCCCTACTCTTGTCCTATTCATGCCAGGCCTGAAACATCTCAGCATTATGTTTTGGAATGCGAGATCCCTTGTTCGGAAGTCACAGGATTTTAAAATACTCTTACATGATTCGAAGCCTTGTGTTGTGGGGGTATGTGAGACCTGGCTGCACCCTCACCTGCGGCTCCAACTGGGTTTTTTTTTGACATACAGGTGTGACCGTCCTCAGGGAAGGGGCGGGGGCCTGTTGTTGGCAGTGCGGGAGGACACCCAGAGTGTGCGTCTCGCCCTCACCTTGTATCCTGGGGGACGATTGGAGGTCCTGGCTGTCAGGGTGGCCCTCACGGATGGTTGGGCTTCAACCCTCCTTTGTTACAACCCCTGCCAGGATGTGTCCAGAGAGGAGCTCCTCCACTACTTTGACCAGTTGCCAGCCCCTGCCTTCATCATGGGGGATTTCAACGCCCGTCACCACCACTGGGACCCCGCCTTGGCTGGAGCCCCCAATACCACAGGTTCCTCTCTCTTCCAGGTGCTCCTTGAGTCTCACAGGTTCAGCCTTCTTACGCCTCCAGGTCTTCATACCCGGTTTGCTCCTCACAGTGGACAGGCATCTGTACTGGATCTCGGTTTGGGTGACGCAGTATTCCATCATCCGATGGTCCATGTGGGACCGTACATGGGCAGTGACCATCTTCCCGTCTTTTGTGACTACCCGACATTGTCTCCAAGAATATCACGAGCGAGTCGTCCTCGCTGGCAGCTTCACGACGATAGATGGACGGCCTTCCAGGAGGCAGTGTCTGCTAGCTTCCCTGATCGTTGGGGCCTCTCGGCTGAGGATTTTTCACAGATGCTGGTGCAGGCTGGACATAAGGTGTTCGGTCAGTCAGCCCGCCGTAGTATAGGCCGATCGGGGGTGCCATGGTGGTCGGCTGCTTGTGCCTCGGCTGTGCAAGCCCGCCGCCAGGCCTGGCGTGCCTGGAGTCGTTACCCCACACGGGCCCTTGGGGATCGTTACCCACGCCTGGATGCAGTATGTAAGCGCACCATCAAGGTAGCCAAGCAGAAGGCATGGTCCTCTTTTTGTTCCAGCCTCTCCTTCTCCACCACATGCTCCCGCACCTGGAGGTTTTTGAAGGCCATGAAGGGTGGCCCGACAACATATTCATATCCCTTGTGTCGTGATGGAGCGGATCTCCTGGATGACCTCTCCAAGGCCGAGCTCTTGGCGTCCTTCTTTGCGTCACAGCTGGGTGTTCCACTGACTTTACCTACAGCTCCCGAATTTATTTCTGCCATCCACAGGGGCGTCTCAACTCCCCCTGCCAGTGACCTCCATTGCCCGTTCACGGCCATTGAACTCCGGGATGCCGTTGCTTCTCTACACCCGAGGAGGGCAGTTGGCCCTGACATGGTGGCTAATGACTTCCTCCTACATCTGCCGCCCAGCCTACACAGTCACTTGCTGTCAATTTACAACAACAGCTGGCAGACCGGCACATTCCCTGAGGTATGGAAGGAGTCAGTGCTGCTGCCTTTCCCAAAGCCAGGCAGGGACCCCACCATCACGTCGTCTTATCGGCCCATCGTTCTTGTGTCCTGTGTGGGGAAGCTGTTAGAGAAACTGGTGGCTCGTCGGCTCTCTTGGTGGCTGGAGTCCCGTGGCCTGCTCTCCAGGGTTCAGTGTGGTTTCCGGCCGGGCCAGGGAGCTTTGGACGTCCTATGTCAACTGGAACACATGGTACATGACACCTATAGACAGCGGCTGTACATGCTTGCCCTCTTTATAGATCTGAAGGGGGCCTTCGATTCAGCCCCACACGATGGCATTCTGTACCGCCTGTCGTGCCTGGGAGTCTTGGGCCCACCCCTGGCTTGGATGTCGAATTACCTTGCTGGCCGCAGCTTTGTGGTGTCAGTGGGTGGGGCCTTGTCAGATCCCCATCCTGTTCATCGGGGGGTTCCGCAAGGGTCTGTGCTCAGCCCACTCTTATTCAATGTGTTGCTGTACAGCCTGCCTCAGACACGTAATGCTACTCTCCTGGTTTACGCAGATGACATCACCATCGTGTCCCAGAGCCCTTCCTTTGTGGAGGCGCAGCAGTTTCTGCAGTCAGCGGCATCCACTTTTTTGGCTTGGGCCCGGAACTGGGGCCTTGCCATCAATGCTGACAAGAGCGCAGTGATGCCCTTCACTCTATGCCGTTTGCCATCATCTCCAGCAATTTCTCTGGACTCAACCTCAGTCCCTGTTGTTCGGGAGCATGTGCTGCTTGGTCTCCGGTTGGATGGGCCCATCCTCACTTGGCGCAGTCACATAGAATACTTACGGTCATCTTGTGCAAAACGACTTGACATCATGAAGAGTATTGCTGGATCCCGCTGGGGGGCAAGCAGGGACCTTTTGTTGGCGTACTATCGATCAGCCATCTTGGGGAAGATCAACTATGGCTGTTCGGTATATGGCTCAGCATCTCCTACACAACTACAACGGCTGGACACTATTCAGACGACCGCTCTCCGGATTGCGCTGGGTGCTTTCTGCTCCTCACCCACATTGTCTCTGTAGGCTGAGGCAGGTGTTCCCCCCCTCCATCATACCAGGATGAAGTTGACCTGTCGCCGCTACTTTACTATCCAGCACTTGCCCGATGACCACCCACTCCCGGAGCTCTTTACGACGGCAGGGGTCTCGACATCTCATCCATCGTGGCCCATCAGGTCTCGACGGCCCCTCTTGGTGCGTGCTCTCCACGCTTACCACACTCTGGGACTTCCTCCACCAGCTCGCCACCCTGTCCGATCAGTATCTCCTGTGCCCCCGTGGAGGGACCTGTCCTCACCTGTGTCCTTAGACCTCCCAGAGCCCTTTTGTAAATCACAGGATGGCCACCTGGCCCCTCGCATTTTCCTGCAGATGGCTGGCTCCACCTATCTAGGGTTCATGGCTATCTTTATCGACGGCTCCCGCTCCTCCACCCCTGTAGCAACTGCAGCTGCCATCTTCGTAGAGGACTACTCCATCTGCCAGACATGGCGCTTAGGGGATGCCCATGATGTAGTCACTGCTGAACTCTTCGCAGTCTTGAGGGCCCTGCGTTTTTTGATGTCTCATTCCTCTCCTCGGCCGGTGGTCATCTACACTGACTGCAGAGCGGCCCTTCATCTCATCGCTTCTTCTAAACCCTGCTCCATACGTCATCTGGTTTATGAAATCCAGGATGACCTTGCTCAGCTGCTGCAAGGAGGCTGGAAGGTACGTCTGCAATGGATTCCCTCCCATGTGGGCATCAGGGGCAATGATGTGGTGGATGCAGCAGCTCGGATGGCCTTGACTTTTCCTGATGTGGAGCCCTACCCCTTGCCAGCCATTACTCACCGTCGCCTCTTAGCCACGAGGTGTAGTCAGGCATGGAATGCTGATCTCTACGCCTCCCTCCCCACAACAGCGCTGGGCTTATATCGCTCCGACTCATCGGACCAACCTTGGGTACGCTCTGTCTCCCGGATCCTGGACGTCGCTATCACCCGCCTGCGTATTGGACATGTTGGACTGGCATCACATCTGCATCGGCTGCGACTGCACCCAGATCCCTACTGCCAGTGGTGTGTGAATCAAGAGGAAACTGTGGCCCACTTTCTGCTGCATTGCCCACGCTTCTACTACATCCGCACCGCCCTGAGGGAGCGCCTTGCAACCCTCGGTATCCTGGACTTCACCCTCCCCATCCTTCTTGGTGGGGTGGGCCTAGATCGGCACCTACGCCACTCAGTTATACGCCATGTTTGTGTCTTCCTTCGCAGATCGGGGCAACTTCGCCGCCTATGATTAAAGAGTTCTGCTACACCTGAACCACCGTTAGGGCTACATCTGACTACACGTCGGGTCCAGCCCTTCAATCAACACCAAGACCAAGACCAATACCCGTGGTTAAAGGGTTAAACACCTTGGACCACAAGGCATACAAGCACTCACCAACATATCAAACTACAGCTACTCAAACAACATAATACCCAACATGTGGAAGCATGGCATTAACATCACTATCCCTAAACCCAACAAAGACCTCACGTTACCCTCCTCACACCGCCCCATCACACTCCTCTGCAGCCCCTCTGAAGTCACTGAATGACTGGTACTACAACTAGTCACACCTCACATTCCCCTAGCCCAGTCACAACATGTCTTTAGGCCACTAGACTCCACAAACACCCTTCTTACAGACCTTACACAGAGAGTTTTCGATGGCATGAATTCAGCTAGGCCACCACACAGAACACTCCTAATCACACTAGACATTAGCAAAGCTTTTGATGCCATCCCCCGCCACAACCTCACAAACAAAATACTCAACACAAACATGCACAATAACATAAAAAGATGGCTGGCAAACTACTTAGTAGGCAGTTGTGCACACGTAACATTTGCTGGTCAGTCTTCTAACATCAGAAACTTCACAAACGGCATCTCCCAAGGATCTGTTTTGTCCCCTACACTCTTTAACCTATACATGCATGACATACCCACACCCCACACACCACAGATACACATAGCTTCCTATGCAGATGATATAACACTTACACGTACGCACCAAAATGCAAACACAGCTGCACACATCATTCAACCTTACCTCAACACACTACACAAATGGTTCACCACAAACAGGCTCAAAATAGCCCTACCCAAATCTACAGTGACCCTTCTCACAAACTGGACAGCAGAACACAGTCACATCCCACACCTCACCATAAACAACACTCCCCCATCACACACACACACCCTTGGTGTAACATACAATACATCAATGTCATTTGAACAACACATCACAAACATTAAAAATAAAATAACATTAAGACTCAATGCTTTGAGGTCACTTGCCCATACAACATTCGGACACAACAAAGAAACCACCACCACAGTATATAAACAATACATACATTCAGTGATGAATTATGCAAGCCCTGCTTGGGCTTCTAACCTCACCAAAACACACTACAACACTACAGACCATACGGAACAAGGCCCTAAAAATAATCACAGACTGCACAGCTACTACACCCACAGACCACCTGCATCAAGAAACCAAAGTCCTCTAAGTCAAGGATCACCTAGACATGAGAGGCACCTAGTTTCTTGCTGCAGCCTCCACAAACCCACAACTTCCACTATATTACATGGCAGCACATCCACCCACACCACTGAACATCAAAACAACACCCAGCACACAATATCATACACAAATACTGTCATCTCTTCCCCCCTCGCTCACCTCAGACCAGTTTCCAGAAGCATATGCACACTCAGATCACTCGCCGCTCCATTCAGTCACTTAAAGACAACACACAGCTGCATCCACGGCCTCCTGACATCCACCCTTCTGAATCCTATCTCCCTCATGAGGACAGGGTCCACCTGGCCAGGCTGAGAGGTGGGCACCATCCAGCCCTGTTAACTACCAGAAGAGGCTAGATGACTCCGTCACTGATGCCTGTCCAGGATGCAACACAGCACCCCATACTATTAAGCACATTATGGAAGACTGCATTGCACACAATCACCTACGCCAACAACACAACATACCCCCTTTGAGAGCTCTGTGAGAAAGCCTGGTCTTGGCCATGGCCTTCCTAATGACTCAGGGCTGTTCGGCCAGACTGCCTAGGGAACAACTACTACTACTACTACTACAACAAGGGACTCAAAACTGACCCCTGATGCACACCAACATTCACAGAAAACTCATCACTCACATCTCCATTCACTCTTATATGGGTGCGAACACCCACATACATGACCATAACCATCCTAACCAGCCACTCCTCCATCCTAAGCTTTTTCATTGCCCACTTCACTACCTCTCTAGGGACTTTGTCAAAGGCCTTCTTCAGATCAACAGAAACAAAGTACAGTTCCCTTTTCTTTCCTATATATTTTTCCTGAAGCTGTCAAACGGTGAATATGACATCAGTGGTCCCTGGCATAAACCCAAATTGCATCTCATCAGTATTCACTGTTTCCCTAATCATACCTTCTAGAATTCTCTCCATTACCTTCATTATCTGATCTAAAAGCTTTAATCCTCTATATTTTCCTCTTTCCAGGGCATCACCCTTCCCCTTGTACACATTTACAATTACACTCTTCAGCCAGTCATCTGGGACAACATTATCTATCTATCTATCTATTGTCAGATGCCATAATTCCGTAAGGGGTGGCCATTTGACTTTATTTGTTTTATGGGGAGGGGCACTAACCCTCCACCAGCCCACTTGCTGACACGTAGGGAGCTCATATGGTTTGGTTATATGGTTACCACCCAGCGTTGTAAATGGTTTCTTGGCTTACAGGAAACCATTTGGCTTGTAACTCAATGTAAAGCCACCTGTAAAGGAAAGAAAAGCAATAAGAAGTGGCAGGAAAGCTGGGAGAAATAGGAAGAGAGGAGGGCAGGCACAGAAAAAGAATGATAAAGGCTAAGGAAGAAATAGGCAGCACTACATCAAGTGAGTGGATGATGGTCGCCACCACCTACCACAACTGGGACAATACACTCATATATATTCACTCTTTCTCTAATCATACCTTCTAGAACTCTCTCCATTACCTTCATTATCTGATCTAAAAGCTTTATACCTCTATAATTTCCTCTTTCCAGGGCATCACCCTTCCCTTTATACACATTTACAATTACACTCTTCAACCAATCATCTGGGACAACATGCTCATATATAATCAAATTTATTAGGTCAGTAACTAACCTCACCCTTATATCTCCTGAGGCCTTCAACACTTTGGCAGTCAACCCAGACACACCTGCTGCCTTCCCCAACTGCATCCTGCCTGTCACCTCACTCACAGTAGCAGCGTCAATCAAGGGCCAAGGGCCAAACACTGGATCTGCTGGCTCCAAACCTTCCCTGTCCCAGTCAAACTCCCCATTCAACACCTGGCTATAATGCTTTCACCATGCATTTTTAAAATCCCCACTGTTCACCACTACCCTTCCTGTATCATTCTTCACACACTGCTCACGTATAATATCCCAATTATCCCTCTTCACCTGAGGTGCCACCTTAAATATCATATATAAATTTCCTTTCCATGCAGTATAGGATACCATACATTTAAACTTTACTGGTTTTTGTATTTCCTCAGGAAGTACACATTAATCTGTTGATTCCAGGCCAGTGATTTCTAATACTGTTGCATGGTTCTATTGATGTAACATTAAATACTTGTGCACTAGATAGTTTACCGTTCTGTGTGTAATGAAGTGATCTGTGGTTCAGGTGTGTGGTGAGAGAACAACTGGACATGCACAAGGCGCTAGCAGTCAGCTCATCAGAGGAGCTGATGTGGACTCTGCAGACTCCATCTAAAAGTTAATGATTGTGCCAAGACTCAAATCTTCATGTTGATGTTTCTGGCTCTGCCTTTATAAAGTGTTGCAATTTGGATGTCTGCCCTTTCCTCTCTTCCTTCCTTCCTCGTCTGTCTTTCTGTCCTTCATTCTTTCCTCTTCCTTCTGCCTATGGGTGACTCTACACTGAATGACAAGCCAAATGGCTTCCTGTACACCAGGAAACCATTTACTATGCTGGGTGGTAACCACATAGCCAAATTATGGCACCTGGTGGTTTAGTGGGTAATTAAGGCACTCCAATCAGATTGAGCCTATGTAGGTTTATGTCCAAGGGATGGTTGGGGTTTATTGCTCATGTAATGCCATTCAGGGATGAGTGAGGCTGGTCACTCTCATCTTAAATGTCAGGATCAACTTGCCTAGCCCCGAGCTCCTATGCTGCTCTGGGGTAATGTAGGATTGGATGATGGATGGATAGATGTACTGTAAACCATTGTTTTGCATGGGTAATGTGTTCCCAAGTTATACTGTGCATTGTGCGAATGGAATCTGCACATAAAGGAGCTTAAAAATCCCCCCCCTTTTTTTTTACTTTGGGGAAAAGTGAATCAGTTTTCCCAAAGGTCCCTCTTTCGGCCCTCTATAAAGTTTTTTGTTATCTTCAATCCAGGAATGATATACAGTACACTATGACTTACTGTGAAACTGTGCCACCACTGATGTTATCTATGTCTCTGATGCACAATAATGATATGGCAGGAAATTCTAAATACATTCCAAAAGTAATATAGCAGTTACTTGATCGTTACTCATGGAAGGAGAGTCACATTTTAATGTTTAAAGATGTATTGGTCGTGAACGTCACAATAAAGTTATATTAAATGTCAAAAAAATTGTATTTTCTGTTTATAACAGTTAATGCTCTACACAGAGTTTTGCAAACCAACCCTTAATCCCTTGACGTCGGGCTATATTTACCACGGTCGTCCTCTCAGTACAGGCAATTTCCCAAATTTGCTTGTTTTCAAATCTGAATACTGTTTCTCAGAAAGTATAGCCCTTAGGGAAACAAATTAAAGACTTATTTTTTTACCAACTCTTCTTCTTGTGAATGAGAGTATCCCCAGGTCTGTAGGTTGTTTCATCGATGAGCAATGATGTAAGGAAGAACTAATTTTCGCCACAAGAGCAGAATGTGTTCGTGCATCTGCCCGCGGCACCATTTATGGCATTGCTCTCAATGTGATAACTTCTCCATTACTAGATAAACTAGACAGAGTGGCATCCAAGGCACACATTATGGCACTGTCACTGAGCCCTTTCCCAGTTTCCTTGGAAATAGGCTTGGCAAGGGTGGATGAGGCAAAAGTCCACATGAGGCAGGAACGGAATCAGATGAGAAGATGTAAGAAAATAACGTCTTACACCTGGCAAAGTCACAGAGACAACTGAGGTATGGTTGGCTCGGCTGGTGGGACTCTCTCCCTAGCTTTTGGTGATGAGATCAAGTGGCGGCCACGTTAAACTGTGGCACAAAAACAATTGCGGCTCCTACCAACACCCAGCGGGAACCTGGTGCCTATTTGCTGTCGGTCTATACTGACACCCGGCGGTTGGGGGTTAGTAATACTGAAAGACACAGCATTTTTTCTTTAGCTGTTTTTATATACATTTCCATATGGCGTTTACTGCTGTGCAAATTGAATAACCATAAAATGAATCTGAACTTTTTTTTTTCCACATAGCACAAATAAGCTTCATGCAAAATTAGGGTTCACTGGACAGTGTTATTAACTTCATGGAGATGCTGGTCTAACGGCAGCTGTTGTTCCAGGTTCACAGCTGCCTGAGTAATAGATAATAAGTATAAAACAGGACTGTGGGCACATCTCACAAGCAGTACCTCAGCCAACAACTTATAGGTTATTATCCATGTAGTGTCCTCTGGAAGATTTTTTTTTTTTTTACCACATAGGAACTGATCTTGGATGATTTACTTGCTGTGGTATGCTTTGTAGTATCTGATGCAGCTGTTGAAATAGGAAGACGATTCAGCAGTGACGGCCTGTAGATTTAAAGTTATGGTTCAGAAGCATTTGCACATGTTATTAACCAACTCCATCCTGACAGATTTTTAACCAATGACCTCCAGTCCCGGCAGATTTTTTATTTTATATATACAGTATATATATATATATATATATATATATACATACAGTAAAACCTCTACAATTCGGCATCCTTCAAGTCGGAAACCTCTGCAACTTGGGAAGGCACCAAAATATTCATTTAAAAAATCAAAATTCAAAAATTCCCAGAAATGCACACGTGAGAGGAAGAGAGTCGGCTAAAATCCCCCCAGCTCGGTAAGATGCCGAGTTGTACAGTAATGTTTAAGTGTTTAGTGTTTAGTTCCCCAGTATAGTACAAGTGATAAATACATTACAGTAATGGCCTTTATAGTGTTAATTGTGCTTTACATAGTGTACAGTGTCAAGTACAGTACAGTATAGGTGTGCCCAAAAGTGATCTTAAGCTCCCCTGACACCTCCAAAGACTACCAAAAGTCCTCCTCCATGCCTGGAATACACCCTACAACTGCATGGAATCATGGTAAGGCAGCTTTTCCTGTTTATTGTAAAAACTTTTAATTTTCTTCCATTTTTTCCATTCTTGTGTGTGTGTGTGTGTGTGTGTGTGTGTGTGTGTGTGTGTGTGTGTGTGTGTGCTGGGGGGAACTTAAAGTTCATCCCTACATCTCGGCAAATAGGCTAACTCGGCAAGTCTTGCACATGTATTATGCCGAGTTGTAGAGGTTATACTGTGTATATATATATATATATATATATATACACACACACACACATATATACAGTACAATCCCTGCTATCCGGTATCCAGACAAACGGAATACTCAGAAAAACGGGAAGATTCAAGGGCTGGTGAAAACGTCAGTAAGTTATAACTGTGCGCCATTTTGAATGGACCGCCAAACCGCCGTTTTATCGTGTCACGCGAGGCTGGGTGAAGTCAGACTAAGCAAGGTGAAGGCATTTCTGGCTAATGTAAATCCATAGTAAATCCTCTTAACCAGCCCTTCTCTTCTCTCTTTCCCCCACTTGAATTCAGTCATCCTCCACGCCCTCCACAATTTCCACAAATCACCAGTCTGCTTTTTACCACCAGACAGTAAACAAGCTCTCTTGCTGTTGTGTTGCTCTGTTGGACGGTAATTGCAACATTCCAAAATGCCTAAAGAGCAAACTAAACGTAAGCATGTCGTGCCTACCTTGAAACAGAAGCTGGACATATGCAATAGACTTGAAAAAGGCAAACATTATAAAACACTGATGACCGAATATAATGTAGGAAATCCAACGATTTATATCAAGACCCAAGCATCCAAGCTCGATGAATTTTTCATGAAGAGCGAGACAAGTAAGTCCATTGAAAAAAGGCATACTCTTCATCGTTCGAGTGGTTTTGCTTAGAAAGATCTAGGGGAGCACCTATTTCTGGTCCTCTTATCCAAGAAAAAGCAAGAGAGTTTCACAATAAAATGATTACAAAAGTCGCATGTGATTTCAGTGTTGGATGGTTAAATCGTTTCAGAGACAGGCATGGAATTTGTAAACCAGACATCTCGGGAGAGAGCAAATCAGCAAATGCCGGTGTTTTTCTTCCTAACGGACCGACTCTAACTTGCACCACATAAATTCATCTTAGAACGCAGGTGTGCTGGCAGAGATGAAAAAAAAAAAATGTTAATAGGAATGAAGGTTTACTTTGTTGGAAGAAAAAATATATATATATGCTTGCACTTCATATGTACATCATGTATTTTATTTTGTGCAAAACAGCTGATTGGCAGTGGCTGAAGGGTGGAATGATGGAGGTCAGTCGGGGCCGGGACCGTAAACAAAGCTTGTGTGGGGGCACAGGTGTGATAATTCTACAGTGCAGTCTTAACATCAGTTCACCAATAAATGTTCAATATTTTATTTCTTTATTTTTCCACTTTTATGAGTACAGTACTGTACATACAACGAATACTTCGGTAGTTAACAGAATGGTGCAAAACAGTGGCGGAATGGTGGCGGTCAGTCGGGGCCGGGACCTTAAACAAAGCTGATGTGGGGGCACAGGTGTCGTGATAATTTACCAATAAATATTCAGGATTTTATTTCTTTAGTTTTCCACATTTATGAGTACAGTACATACTAGAAATTATTCGGTAGTTAACAGAATGGACTTGTGCATTTTGCAGTACCGGTACTGCAAGGCATTGCATGCATGTGCGTTATGACCATGGTGTGTGTTTATGAGGCAATATTTCAGGTGGAATCTCTTAGTGTGCCCCCTGATGTGAGTGGTGAGTACCTGAATTGTATTTACGGTTGTGATAATGATCGCCTTTGTATAGATTCGAATATCAGAACTACGGAAAAATCTGTAAGCGGGAAGGTGAATTCCCCAAGCCGCCCGGTTAACTGGGATTGTATCCAATATATATACACACATACATATATATATATCTATATCTATCTATCTATATATATATATATATATATATATATATATAATATGTACTGTATATATATGTATACATATATATATATATATAGATATATATATATATATAGATATATATATATATATATATATATATATGTATGTGTGTATATATATATATATATATATATATATATACATACATACATATACCTGTAGATATACACTCAATCCTCGTAAACCGCATGTTTATAAACCACGGATTCGTAAACTGCGGCAAAGTGGCTGTCAGACTGCCGGCACCCTTAAAGTCACGAAAATTGCGGATCTAGGCACCGAAGTGGGCCTTTTCCAAGGAGAATCGTAAACCGCGGCATTAAGTTTGAAAATCACGACCCAACAACCAATCACCACCCGTCCTTGGTGGCAAGTGTGCATTCTAATGCCGCAGAGTTATTGAGAAACATCAGGAACTCATCACCCACTATTTTGCCCAGGTAAGGGCAGAAGCTGAGCCTGAACCACAGCCTGGCCCTTCACACACTGAGGACGTGGATGACGTAGCATCTGTCATCTCTGATGCAGGCTTTGAGGGCTTCCTGAGGGAGGCAGAGGAGCTGGAGAAGGGAGAACAGCATGAGGGAGCACCCCCACCTCATGCTGAGAGGTTCTAAGTTCTTCCCAACACCACCCCACTCCATTCACTTAAGCAACATCATCATAGGATTAAGGTGAGACCCCTTAACATTGCTTATTTCTATTAAATACATGCACTGAATATTCCTAAATTTGTATGTTTGTGTTTGATGGTGCCTAGATAGGTGTAGGTAGGGTGCTTTGGGGGGTGGTTGGCCAAAGTCCAGACCCTAATTAATTTTTCACGTAAGAGTTATTATAAACCGCGGATTTTGTAAACTGCAGCAGTGGTCCAGACCCAAATTGCCGCGGTTTACGAGGATTGAGTGTATATATATATATATATTTTGCTAAACCCTCCGCATTTTATGAACATCGAAAATTCATAGAGAAATCACTCACATGGGCTTTAAAATCCTGGTACAGGTAACAATACCCTTACATGGCTGTATTTACCTATTTGTATTTACCAATTTGTAGTATACAGGAATTGAGCTAAGCTTGTGTTGTCCTGTCTCCATATCTACACTTATCCAGTCTAGTTTTAAACACATGAATGTTCTTTGTCTGCACCTCCTCTTCGTCTAAGTCATTCCAAATACATATGCTTCTATTCGGGACTGTGAACCTATTAAGATCATTAAGACATCTACTTTTCCTCAACTTGAAGTCATGACCTCTTGTTCTTCCATCATCCAACACAAAAACATCCTCTCTATCCACCCTTTCCAGTTCTCTTACATTTCTAACTATCGTGATCAAGTTAACTCTTTCTCTTCCCTCACGCAGCGTTGGTAATTTCAGTTTTTCTTTTTCCAGTCTCTCCTCGTAGGTGAGTTCCCTTAAACATGGTATCGTCCTCGCTGCCATCCGTTGAACCCTCTCTAGTTTATCAATATGCTTCTTCAAATGAGGTGACCATACCACAGCTGCATACTCTACTCTTGGTCTTATCATGGTCACTATCAACTCCCTTAGCATTTCCTCGTCCATATAATTAAGCCATTCTTATATTGGTCAGTAATCCACAAGTTCCCCCAATGATTTTGTTTATATGTTTTTCTGGTGACACATCATCCTGAATAGTCACTCCCAGTGTCTTTCTCATCTTTTCTTTTACAAATTATCTCATTGCCCATTTTAGATGTCCAGTGAGGTCTTTTTTTTCACTCATTCCCATTTCTAATACATGACACTTCCTGGCATTAAAATGCATTTTCCAAGTCTGGCTCCATCTGTGGAGTTTATCCAAGTCCTCTTGTAGTTTTTTACAATCATCTGCGAACATACTCATGTAACTATTTAAACCTTCTGGTAAATCATTTACATATGTCAGAAACATTATTGGGGCTAAGACAGAGCCCTGGGGCACTCCACTAGTCACATTTCTCCACTGTGAAACCTTGTCTCTTTTAACTGTTCTCGTCTGCCTTCCTATCAAATAATCCCCCATCCACTTTAATAGTTTCCAAAGGTCTTCAGCTTCCACAGCAGTCTCCTATAGGGCACCCTGTCAAATGCTTTCTTGAGGCCAAGATAGACACAGTCTGCCCATCCCTCTCTTGTATGACATCTGTTACCCTACTGTAGAAACATAATAGGTTAGTAACACATGATCTTCCTTCCCTAAAATCAAATTGTCTTGGTGTTATCACGTAATTTTCTTCTAAATACTTTATCTATCTTTTTCTAATAATTTTCTTGCAGATTTTACAAACAATACTAGTAAGTGATACAGGTCTGTAATTGAGTGGATCTTCCTTATCTCCTCCCTTGAAGATTGGCACAGTACTTATTCTTTTCCAGTCTTCAGGTAAGTGTCCAATTTCCAACGAAGTCTTGATGATGACATAAACAGGCCACATTAACTGGAATGCAGATTCCTTCAGGATCCATCCAGACACACCATCTGGTCCCATTGCTTTTCTTACATCCAAATCCCTCATCAGCTGCAGCACCTTATACACGTCCTCTGTAATTTCTGCCATTCCCGTCACCCTGGCTTCTATTTCAGGTTCCCTAAATTCCTCTTCCAACACATAGACTGCCTGCAGTTTGTTGTTCGTTATTTCACACAATTCTTCTTGTCTTTCTTAGGTTTCATCTCCATCCCTCAATCGTATTATATTGTCCTTAACTTTCATTTTACCATTCACAAACCTATAACATAATATTGGCTCATTTTTACATTTAGTTACAATATCTTTTTCATATTTCCTGTCTTCTTCTTCTCTCCGCACCCTTACATATTTATTTCTTATTTCTTACCTGCCTGTACTCCCAAGCCCTTTCACTATACCTTCTTCTCACTTTATTCCATGCTCTTTTTCTTGCCTCATGTGCCACTCTACATCTGTTGTTAAACCATTCTTTCTTCCTTTCCATAGCTGCGGAAAATTTTGGGACATACTTACTACCTCATGTTTTATACACTTCTATCAGAAACTCATATTTCTCATCAACATTTGTGATTGTATTCATTTTACTCCAGTCTACATTTTGGAAAAAGTTCCTCAGGGAAGGAAAGTCTACCTTCCCATAATTGCATCTATTTTTTCTGTGTTTTTCATCTCTTTCTCCTTCCCTTACTCCCACCACTTCCATCTCAATAACCAGATGATCACTTTTACCAAAGGGGCATTGGTAGGTTATGTTCCTCACATCATTTGGGTCCTTTGTGAATACCAAGTCAAACCTTGATGGTTCGTCATCACTCCTAATTCATGTATTTTTTTTAATTACTTGGGTTATCATGTTTTCCATCACCAGTTCCATTAATTTATTTCTGCATGATTCCTCATTGCTCCCAGCATTCATACTTTCCCAGTCAACTTCTCCACAATTAAAATCTCCCATTATTATTAGTCTGTTTCTTCGTTCAGGTATCATCTTTAGTTTAATAATGGATTCTCTTATTAACTGTTCATAATCTTCTTTTGTCCATGCCCTAGTTTTGGGAGGCATATAAAATACTATTACATCTATTTTTTCTCCATAAATGTCCTCTATTTCAACTCCCAAAAGTTCAGCCATGGTATTTTCAATTTCATATTTTTTGCTCTTAGGTCATTGTGGGTTAAAATCATTATACCTCCCCTAAACTTGCCTTCTCTATCTTTCCTCCAAATTTTATAACTGTTCCATCCAAATAATTTAGTATCAACATCTCGGGGCATTGTAGTCTCCACCAACAAACAGTTTCAGATTTCTTTTCATTTATATAGTCTCCAATTTCCCCTTTCGTGGATATTAACCCATCCACATTACTATACATGATACTTAGATTGACAGCATTGGTTTTATCTTTATTCACTCCTCTCTTATTCATTTTCATATCCATACCTCTTGTTTCCTTCCCTTCTATTTCCTCACATACGACTTCTTTACTTTCATATCCATCACTCTCCAAAAAAAAGTTTTACATTCTTCATCTGTCCTCCTGTCATTTTTTTCCTTGTTCCTTCAAAGATTTTAAAACTTCTCTTTCTTCTTTATTCAGATCTTTTCTTACCATAATATTTTCCATCCCTGCCTCTTTACTTAGTTTTCAGGTTACTTTAAGTATATCATTTACTACATTTTCTGATGACAACTTAACTCTCATTGGTCTTACTTCCCCTTTCTTATATGGCCCTATCCTCCATACTTCCTCAATTTCTTTTTCTCACTTGTTTCCTTCGGGATCGATCTTACCCACTATTTTTCTCACTTGATTTGTGTCTCTCTTGAGTCTCACAGATCTAACCTTTTCTTCCTCCTCCCCATTTCCAAATATTACCACACATCTGCTCCTTTCTGCAGTTTCTCTTACTACTTTCTCTTTTTTCTTCAATATTTTCTCTGCATTTTCTTCCATTTTTTTCTTGTTCATTTCCCTTTCTTCCTGAATGATTTCCCTTAAGCTGACCACTTCTTTCTGTTTCTCTTCCACATGTGCCCACTGTGCCTTTTGCTCCTCTAACACACTACTCACCTTCTCCGTTTACAGCTCTCCTCTAGCTTTCTCCATAATTCAGTATTTTCTTGTTCAAATTCTTGGAGGGTTAGTGCCCCTGCCCGGAAAACAACTAACTAAAAAAACAAACAATAAGCCTCAGACAAGGACTGACCAAACGATGACGACCAAGGACCGGACAAAGGACATGGTTATCGGAATGTGGAATGTAAGGGGAGCGAATGATGAGGTGAAAGAGAGAGAGATTCTCCAGGTGCTTGAGGGTGCAAAAGTGGATGTATGTGGAATAACTGAAACAAAATGGAGAGGAGAAAGTGTGAGAGAATGGGAGTATGGGTGGGGTATATGTGCAGGAGTAGGTGAAAATGAGAAGGCAAAGGAAGGAGTATGTATAGTTGTGAGTAAAAGATGGAAGAGGAGCATAAGACAGTATGGATCAGTTGGGTCAAGGATTGTGTGGGTAAAGTTGAAAGTTGGAATACAAATGTGGGCAATTGTGTGTGTGTATGCGCCAACGCAAGATCGTGCTAGAAGAGTGAGAGAAGAGTTCTGGACAAATGTAGAAGTGTGCATGGAAAAGTTTGGAAGGAATGAGAGAGTGTTTTTGATCGGTGATATGAATGGTAAAATTGGGAATGTGAAGGTGGATGGAATAGTTGGTGAGTGGGGTGTGCCTGCTGAGATAGATGAGAATGGGAGTGCGTTAGTGGACATTTGTGCTGGGAGGGGGTTGGTGATAGCCAATACCCTCTTCAGGCATAAAATGATCCACAGGTATGCATGGTGAGTGATGAGAAGGGTGGGTGGTGAACTGAATGAAAAGAAGTCAATGATTGATTATGTGTGTGTGGATGAAAGGATGCGAAGATGTGTAATGGATGCGAGAGTTTATAGAGGTTTGGGGAGTGGACTTTCTGACCACTATTTGGTGGTGGCCAGAATTAGAATTCAAGTAAGATGGAGAAATAGAAGAAGGGAAAGATGAGAGGAAGGAGTAGTTGCAAGGAGAGTGGAAAGGTTACAAGAGGATGAGAAAAAGGCAGAGTATAAGAGAGAAGTGGAGGAACGATTGGGCAAATATGAATTTGAGCAGATGGGAGACGTGGAAGGTGTGTGTAGGATATTTACAGAAGAAATATGTGCAGCATGTGATGTGGTGTGTGGAAGGAAGAGAAGACGGAGGGGTGCAAGGAACAGCGTGGTGGACTGAAGAGGTGAAACAGGCTGTGGCACAAAAGAAGAAAGCATACAATGAATGGATGAGAAAAAGGGGCGTGGAAGAAGTTGAAAGGCGGAAGAGAGAGTTATATGTAGAAAGAGAGAGGTGAAAAGATTAGTAAGAGAGAGTAAGAAGAGAGTGGATAAGGAATTTGGAAGGAATTTGAGTGTAAAGTGGAGGGACTGTAAGAAAATGTTCTGGAAAGAGGTGAAAAGAGTAAGACAGGGTGGAAGTGAAGTTAGCAGGGGAGTGAAAGATAAAAATGGTAGATTACTAGTGGAGAAGGGAGAAAAAGTGAGCAGATGGAGAGAACACTTTAAGGAATTGTTGAACATAGAGGATGGAAGTAATGCGAGTATAAGTGGCTGGGGAATGGCTGGGAGAAGGAGGGAGGTGAGAAGACAGGAAGAAATCAGTAGGATAGAAGTTGTGGAAGCAATGAAGAAAGTTAAATCGGGGAAAGCCCCAGGAATTGAGGGAGTGTGTGGTGAAATGCTGAAGCATAGGGGAGAGATAGTAGTAGAATGGATGTGGAAGATGTTCAGATTGGCCTGGGAGGAAGGTAGAGTCCCGGAGGATTGGAAGTAAGGTATAATTATTCTCTTGTACAAAGGAAAAGGGGAAAAAGAAGTGTGTGGTAATCATAGGGGCATTTGTCTTCTTAGTATAATAGGAAAAGTGTATGGTAGGATACTTATTGACAGAGTTAGAGAAAGAACAGAGAAATTAGTTGGAGAAGAACAGGGAGGCTTTAGGAAGGGAAGAGGTTGTGTAGATCAGATATTCATTCTTAGATCTTTAGTGGAAAAGTTTTTAGAGAAGGGAAAGAAGTTGTATGCGGCTTTCATGGATTTGAAGAAATCATATGACAGGGTGGATAGACAAGGATTGTGGAAAGTGTTAAGAATATATGGAGTAGATGGGAAGTTGTTGAATGCTGTGAAGAGTATGTACAATGGTGCGAAGGCTGCAGTGCGTGTGGATGGTGAACTAAGTGGATTTTTCTCTTTGAAAGTTGGGTTGAAACAGGGATGTGTCATGTCTCCATGGTTGTTCAATCTGTACATGGATGGGGTAATAAAAATAGGTACAAGGTAGGGTAGTGGATGTTGGAGTGGCCCTGGTGAGAGAGGATAGTGTCTGGAAACTCCCTGTACTATTGTTTGCAGATGATACTGTGTTGTTGAGTGAAGACGAAGGGGAGCTGCAAGGCTTGGTGGATGAGTTTGGGAGAGTGTGTAAGAAACGGAATCTAAAGGTGAATGTAGGGAAGAGTAAAGTGATGGTCTTTGAGAGAGGTGAAGTCAGTGAATGTACAGCGAGGTTGGATGGTGAGGTATTGGAAAATGTGAGTACGTTTAAGTACTTGGGTAGTGTGATGAGTAAGGATGGAGGTTTGGAGGGTGAAGTGCTTGAAAGGGTACAGCAGGGAAGAAAGGTTGCTGGTTCTTTGAAAGCAGTGATAAGAAACAGGGAAGTGAGCATGGAAGTGAAAAAGTTACTACATGACAGTATTGTGATACCAACTCTAACGTACGGAAGTGAAGCTTGGACATTGTTGGAAGGACACAAGTCAAGAGTGAGAGCAGTGGAAATGAGTTATTTAAGAGGAGCCTGTGGAGTCACATGGAGAGACAGGCTGTCGAATGAGGATATAAAGGAGCGTTGTGGTGTTGATGTGGATGTGATAGGAAGCGTTATGAGGAAAACACTGAGGTGGTTTGGCCATGTGGAGAGGATGGAGGGTGAAAGACTGACAAAGAGAGTGTATGTGAGTGAGGTGGAGGGGTATGCGGGTGGGGTAGGCCGAGTATGAGATGGAGGGATGGGGTGGAGAGGTATATGAGAGAGGGGGGTGTGAGTTGGGAGCAGGGCAGTGAAATGGCGGGGGACAGGGCGACTTGGAGGTGATTTGTTTGTGGCCACCCCAAACAGGATTGAGGCGTCTGGCAATAGATAGATAGATAGAAATTCTCGATCTCCCGCTTCGCCGTCTCATTGGCCTGTATCAGACTTTGTATAGTGTTTTCCGTATTTTCAGGCATGTTTCTTGATATCAGATCCTCCACTTTCTTTTCTAATTCGCTAACCCTCATGGTCAATGTTTTAACCAAATCCATCACATTTGTTTCATTGTCAAAACCTGGAAATTCGGGTCTCTCGATGTTTACGTTGTCGGCCATGTTTGAGGTTGGTTACAGTACTGAACAGCTGTTACCAAAATTCCTATAAACATTCATGTATACTCACTGACAATAGCTCTTTACATTTTTTGTGGTCTGTATTACTTGACAATACTTTACACTTTAGATAAGACTAAAGGAGACAGGACAAACATAATTCCTGAAAACTATTTAAGGTTTGCAGCAGTGGTTGAGAGGCAACTGAGACACGTCCAATCGCTCTGACTGCTCTTGTGTTTTCTATGGGTCGCCGTGCCAGAGAAAACGTGTTCTATGGGAGGGATAACTATTCTAAACCACTCATAGTGTCATTGTTATGACACTATACAATTCTCAGTTGGTTTACAATTCTCAGTTGGTTTACTTGAAATTATCAAGAACAAAGGAAAAAGAATTGGAAGACTGTTGTCATAAGGTTAGTTCTCAGACCATTATATTTCTTTTTTCACATATACTGTTGGTGGTAGGTGGTGGCGACCATCATCCACTCACTTGATGTAGTGCTACCTACTTCTTCCTTAGCCTTTATCATTCTTTTTCTGTGCCTGTCCTCCTCTCTTCCTATTTCTCCCATCTTTCCTGTCACTTCTTATTGCTTTTCTTTCCTTTACAGGTGGCTTTACATTGAGTTACAAGCCAAATGGTTTCCTGTAAGCCAAGAAACCATTTACAACGCTGGGTGGTAACCATATAACCAAATCATACGTGCTCCCTACGTGTCAGCAAGTGGGTTGGTGGAGGGTTAGTGCCCCTCCCCATAAAGCAACTAAGTCAAAGTCAAATGGCCACCCCTTACGGGATTATGGCGTCTGGCAATAGATAGATAGATAGACAAGAGTATATTGGTTTTCATACAGTAAAATAGGCGATATAAACGTTGTTTCACTCACCAAACACATCAGCATACCTGATCATCATTTCTGACTGTTTCTTCCTCTAATCCCATGTAAACTTTGTCCTCCACATTGTCATCAATTGGGGAATCACCCTAGCCTTGAATTTCGTACCATGGCACGACATGTCTTTACTGGCCAGGTCACTTGTAACAGGTGAGTTGCCAAGACAATGGTGTGTGGGTGGGGAGAGGGGTATTGTCACGCGGAGTAAGGCATTGTCCTTGCCTGGCATCTGGTAGAGGAAGGTGTCCCGTGTATACGTACCAAAAATCATGCACGAAATTTGAAAAATGTGCAAATGACGGACCTCACAATTGCGGTGCGTTTTTATACGTCAATGGGAATCACAATGACAAAAGTTCGGACGTATATATACGTCAACGGGAGTGTATCAGCAATACTTAAAGGAATAATATTCTGTGTTGAAATTTTATCCTTTTCATGTATTAACAATTATTATCCAGTAAAAGTGGTGAATTTTTGACAGTTATTGTTCAGTTGTAATCAGAGCATCTTACAACAGAGCATTCGCACAGTAAATGTAACTCACCAGTGGTAGAAAGTAAGATTAACACTAAGCTAGAATGGAACAAATGATATAATAGAGGTGGTAAAGGAAGAACCAAATGAAAAGTTGGGGTGTGAGGTGAGTGATAAAAGAATGGAGGTGGTAAAGGAAGAACCCGATGTAAAGTTAGAGTGTGAGGTGGGTGAAGAAATGTTCCTCAGTGAGAGTGAGATAAGGCAAGACACAGTGTCCCTCTTACCTGAAGTTCAGCAGTTCTAATGTTTAGAGTGTGGTGAAGCATTTCCTTTTAAGAACAGGCTTATCCAACATGCAGTGGTTCATTCAAGAGTGAAGAATTTCAAGTGTGCTGCGTGTGTTAAATTTTTTGGTCAGAATAATGAATGAAGAATTTCAGGTGTGATGAATGTGATAAACCATTTGCTAAGAAGAATGATCTGACACAACACCTATTAATTCATTCAGGAGTGAGGAATTTCGAGTGCAATCAGTTTAATTTTCGTTTTTGAAAGCTCCAACATGCATGCATGCATTGGCCTTGTCACCTAATGGCAGCTTTCCATACTGCTCGATTTCCACCAAGTACCCTATTTAGTCCCTTAACCCTGAGGTCACAGTCAGTGACCTCGTCCCAGGTCTTTTTTTGGTCTACCTCTCGCTACCCTACCCCCAACATTGACACTTCACACTCTTTGAACCCAGTTATCATCCCCCATCCTCTCTACATGCCCAAACCATCTCAATCTACCTCTCCTTATCACAACACCAATATACTCCAGTCCCATGCTGCCTCTCAACTCTTCCATCGTAAACCTAGCCCCCCTAGGCCTCGCACTCAGGGACATACTGCACATCCACCTAATCATTGCCATTTCTATACATTTGAACCCACAAATATCCTCTTCCTTTACTGCCCAGGTCTTACAACCATGCAGCATTATTTTCCTAACATGCCTCATACAAAGATCCCTTCGCACTTAGGGAGAGCCCTCTCAGTGTCAGGAGAGGCAACAGCTCCCTGAACTTCTTCCAACCATTCCTCACTCTGTCAACAGAGCTAGTTCCAGCCCCACCTCCAGCACATAGCATATCTCCCAAATAACAAAACTCTTCCACACACTCAAGAGACTCACCAGCACGTTCAATCCTTTCACATCTGGCACTATCCACAAGCTCCCCCCATCACACCACACCCATGAAAAAAATGTTATATCACAGTACTCCTAATACTGCTACATCTTTAATGCACCCACTTATCACAAACACTGCATAAGATGGAATTACTTCCCACGCCCTTGTGGCAAATCGCAAATAGCCATTATCCCCCCTCTTCTTTGACAGTACTACCCCCAGCTTTAGATACCATCACTTGCATTTACTCTGAAGCCATTGTTCCCCATACCATCTCTCCATTTCCTAAATCTTTACTCTGCCTCCCTTTCATTCTTTGCAATCAACGCCAAATTATCAGCATACAACATCTCCCACGAGTGTCCATTTTTGAAGTCATGTGAGAGGGCTTCAGCTACGATAATAAACAACAAGGGGCTCAAGACTGACCCCTGATGCACACCAGCATTCATGGAAAGCTCTTCACTCAATTCTCCATACACCCATACCAGGGTGCAAGCACCCACATACATGGCCATAACCACCATAACCAGCCACTCCTCGATCCAAGCTTTCTCATTGCCCACTGTGTAGGGACTCTGTCAAAGGCCTTCTCCAAATAAAAAAAAAACAAAGTACGGTTCCCTTTTCTTTCCTGTATATTTTTTCTGAAGCTGTCGAACAGTGAATGTTGCATCAATGGTCCTTTTGCCTGGCATAAACCCAAACTACATCTCATCAATATTCATTCCTTCTCTAATCATACCCTCTAGAACTCCCTCCATTACCTTCATTATATGGTCTGAAAGCTTTATACCTATATAATTGCCTCTTTCCAGGGTATCATCCATCCCCTTGTACACATATACAGTTACACTCTATAGCCAATTTTCTGGGACAACACACTCATATATAATCGTATTTATCAGATCAGTGACTAACCCCACTCCTATATCTTCTGAGGCTTTCAGCATTTCAGCAATCAACCCATACACTGCTGCTGCCTTCCTACCTGCATCCTGCCTATTGCCCTGCTCACAGTAGCAGTGTCAATCAAAGAACAAGGGCCAAACACTGGATCTGTTAAACTCCTTATTCAACAACCAGTTGTAGTGCTCTCTCCAGGCATCATTAATATCCTCACCGTTCACCAGTACTTTTCCTTTATCATTCTTCACGTACTGCTCACCTGTCATATGCCTGTTCTCCCTCTTCATCTGGTTTGCCACCTTAAATATCATATTTTTCCTTTCTCCACTATTTAGGTTATCAAGTAAAAGTCTCTGAGATCCATACGTTGCCCTGTAAACCTCTCTTCTAGCCCTATTCTTGGCAGCCAAGTATTCTTTTCTGCTACCATCTCTTCTGCACTCCCAGAAAAGCTTTTTTTTCTCCTTAACTGTAGCTTGTATGCCCTCATCCCACCACCAGGTTACTTTATGTCTTGGAGGGCCTCTAGTCTATCCATGCACTGAATCATTAACTCTCATGAGGTTGTTCTTGAGGGCTCTATACTGTTCATTAACACTTCTGTCAGTTTCTCCCCGTTCAGCCACCACTCTACTCATCTCACTATAGAAGGCATCCCTTACTGCTTGGTTTTTCAACTTCCATATTTTCCTCTTAGGTGCATAGGTTCTCGTTTTTCATCACCCACTCCTTAAGCACCATGTTACATATCTATAACTTGTTTTGCAGCACACATTCTTGCTTCTTATAACTTTAACATCCCTCACTAACCTCCTGTCAGCCCTCTTGACCAAGTAATAGTCCATCTGGCTGCTGTTTCCCCTAGACTCATATGTACTCAACCTACCCTTTCTTTTCCTAAAATGTGTGTTGCACACAATCATGGTCATTGCCTCCCCAAATTCGAGCGTCCTTACCCTTTCTCATTTCTCGTACCATATGCACATCCCCCTTATACTGCTTCTTATCCCTGAGCTACTTCCCCTACATAACCATTTAAGTCCCCTCCCAGAACTACAATCTCATCATCCCTCATACCACTTACTACATGTATTGCATCATCCCAGAATCTATTCTTCTCTCCCTCATCCAAACCTGCCTGTGGAACATATGCCAATATAAATGCAAACATGATTCTACCAAACAAAGTTTTCACTATTATCCTATCACTGACACTCATTACATTCATACATATTCCACCCATTTCTCCCCAACCAGCACACCTACACCACCATATCCATCTGCCCTACTCTGCCAGAACGACTTGTAATGTGCATCCCTCCTGGCAATTATTCTGGCTGATCCTCCTGTGTACCTGACTTTCTGCACACATCCCACATTCATCCATCCATCGTCCAATCCTGTGTTGCCCTATGAGGAGTGTAAGAGCCCGGGGCTAGACAAGTTGGTCCTGATATCCACCCACTTCCTACTAAATGCTTCAATCACTTCCCCCACTCTACCCCTCAAACTTCTGACAGTCCATGACGCCACACTGATCCCCTTGGGTGATTTAGTTTCTTTAGGCTTGCTTAGAAGACCTTTCTTTCATGTCATAATTGGTAAGAATAAATAAAATGGGGAGAGACATACCACAGGCCCCACCTACCTGCATAGCCCCAGGCCTAAGCATGGAATCTGGGACCCATAGCTCACCATCCATGACCAGTGGCTGTAGCAGTGGCCTCGGGGCACCTTGCCAGGACGGCTACAGGGACACCCTCCAAGCGTGCCTTGGCACTGCCCTGCCATAGTTATACACCCACTGATAAGGCAATCTCCTGGGGCACTACTCTCAGGTTAGGGCCCCTCTCTGTTGGATGAAAGCAGCAGCCTGGTAACCACAATCCCCTTAAGGACATATTGAACCCCATCCCATCTTGGCACCAAAATCTATGCTGGCGGAGCCCCCATCATGCCTCCCCACAACAGCCTTGTGTCTACTTGGGCAATACCATGTGCGGCAGATCTAGCGAAAAAAAACTCAGCCAAGTAGACACAGATCAGCTGACCAACCAAAACAGTCAAGATGGCAGAGGATGCTGGTCAAGCACTGATTGAAGAAGTTTATATGATAAGACTGTATGCTCAACCGTGAATAAAACTCCCATGTAACACAGTAATAATCTTCTTCGTTTACAAATGGGAACGTGCTGACCGATCCACCTCATTCTTTTGTTCTCTTCACTCGGCAGGTGGAAAAACTTGCTCGCTGAGCAACTCTGTCTACCAGCAGAGCATTCTGTGGCCCCCTGTGGCGCTCGGCCAAGTAGACAGAAGGCAGGTCTACCACTAAATAGCGGGGGCAAAGTTTTCTGGCCGTATGCCCTTGTTGGCGTCAACCCCTGTGACATAGTGAGATATGTTGTGTGATATGTAAAGCACATGTAGAGTAGTGCATGAGATAGTTAGAGGAAAGTGTTTGGGAATGTATGCTGATCTGTTCTTGTTAGTGTCATACTGAAAAGGTCAGCAGAGAGGGATGGTCTAGTAGCTAGTGTAACAGGAGCACCAGCTCTCCCTATCACCAGCAGTCCCATTCCTCTTGAGAGTACCATCCTGATCAGCTGGTGCTACAGCCTACTCCCAACTCCCTTTAATGGCAAATACTCAGACAAAGTGGCATCCATTGTGCCACCTCTCCAAGTCTTCTGTGCTACATGGGCATCTGGTAGTGCTCATGACTGGACTGTCACACTGTCATATTGCAGAACTTCTGCCTATCAGAATTCTTTTATTCCCTGAACTGCATCTCTTTGGAACTCGCATTCCCAGAGTGGTTTCCCCCCAAACTTCAAACTGTGACTGTTTAAGCCCAATTGTTTACAAATTTTTTATGCATGGAGGACACGTGTAATCTGGTGTATGGATTTTTTTTTTCTTCGTCTTCCTCTGTTCAGTTATTAAAAAAAAAAAAAAAAATCCATCCATACTCATCACAATATGCAAGTACTTTAATGCACTCACATTTTTCCATTTCCTCATCATCCAACCTCACTGTACTTTCAGTGACTTCATTTTTCTTGAAGACCATAACTTTACTCTTCCTGACATTCACCTTTAGATTCTGTTTCTTACACACTCTTCCAAACTCATTCACCAAGCTTTGCAGTTCCCCTTATCTTCATCTAACAGTACAGTAACATCTGCAAACAATACAGGAAGTTTCCAAACACTGTCCTCTCTCATGGAGGGCTACTCCAATATCCACTGCCCTGCCTTGTATCTCTTTTATAACCCCATCCATATGCAGATTGAACAGCCATGGAAACATGACACTTCCCTATATCAATCTGACATCAAAAAAGAAAAATTCACTCAGTTCACGATCCAAACACACACTGCAGCCTTAGCACCGTCATACATACTCTTCGCAGCTTCAACAACTTCCCATTTACTTCATATATTCTTAGTATTTTCCACATTCCTTGCCCATCCACTTTGTCATATGCTTTCTCCAAATCCATGAAGGCTGCATAAAATTTCTTTCCCTTCTCTAGAAATATTTCCACTAAAGACCTAAGGATGAATATCTGATCTGGACAAACTCTTCCCTACCTAAAATCTCCCTGTTCTTCTCCAACTAACTCCTCTGTTATTTCACTACCTCTGTCAATCAAGGGGGTATCACACGGTACTTGATATCATGGTTTGCCAAAGAAATCATGGTAACCACCCAAGAAACTGTGGTAGCCTCAAGGATTTCGTAGGCAAAACTGGATTCGGTTCAAATCCATTCCTGCTGACGAAACTAGGTACAAAACGTTTTCTCTCTCACAGCAGAGTGAGCTGAATGGAGAACTAGGAGGCTATAGTGCAGTATTTTGTTTATTTTTTAAAAGTTATCATTCTCTCCTAGAGTTCCTATTACTTTCCATTATATATCTATCTATCTATCTATTGCCAGACGCCTCAATCCCGTTTGGGGTGGCCACAAACAAATCGCCTCCAAGTCGCCCTGTCCCCCGCCATTTCACTGCCCTGCTCCCAACTTACACCCCCTCATATACCTCTCCACCCCATCCCTCCATCTCATCCTCGGCCTCCCCCTCCCTCTTTCTCCCTCCACCTCACTCACACACACTTTGTCAGTCCTTCACCCTCCATCCTCTCCATATGGCCAAACCACCTCAGTGTGTTCCTCATAACGCTTCCTATCACATCCACACCACAACGCTCCTTTATATTCTCATTCGTCAGCCTGTCTCTCAATGTGACTCCACAGGCTCCTCTTAAATAACTCATTTCCACTGCTCTCACTCTTGACTCGTGTCCTTCCAACAACGTCCAAGCTTCACTTCCATACGTTAGAGTTGGTATCACAATACTGTCATGTAGTAACTTTTTCACTTCCATGCTCACTTCCCTGTTTCTTATCACTTCTTTCAAAGAACCAGCAACCTTTCTTCCCTGCTGTACCCTTTCAAGCACTTCACCCTCCAAACCTCCATCCTTACTCATCACACTACCCAAGTACTTAAACGTACTCACATTTTCCAATTCCTCACCATCCAACCTCGCTGTACATTCACTGACTTCACCTCTCTCAAAGACCATCACTTTACTCTTCCCTACATTCACCTTTAAATTCCGTTTCTTACACACTCTCCCAAACTCATCCACCAAGCCTTGCAGCTCCCTTCGTCTTCACTCAACAACACAGTATCATCTGCAAACAATAGTACAGGGAGTTTCCAAACACTATCCTCTCTCACCAGGCTTAAATAACCTTTTATATCGTGCACGGGTGAAATAACAATGTCGATAATTCAGTGGTTTACATTGGGGTGCGGATATAACACACCACGCTGGGTGAAAGAGTATTGTATGTATCTCACCGTTCATTCAACACTGCAGATACGATGGCATCTGGGCAGATAGTATGGAAAAGGGCTGCTGAAACTGCCCTCATTGAAAAAATAAGGCCATTCCCTTGTCACAAGAAGGCAGCTCCACAGCCACCTTGTGGTTTTGGCTGCCACTGCTTCTTCACAAATGTCACCACTGCAAGAGCCAATGCAGCAATCACTTTGCCGTCATCAAATTCAAGAAAAGCCATGTTGCGTGTGAGACGGTAGGACAGACTCTGATATGCTTTGTTTACATTTTTGCTGACAGTCGGCAGCGTTTGAGGAACGTTTGTGATAGGGTTTGTGCCTGGTTCCAGCAAACCAGGAACGCGTTCCGTCAGCAAACCATGATTTCAGGTACCGTGTGATACGCCCTTATGTATCCTACCATATACTTCTCCTATTATATTAAGAAGACAAATTCCTCTATGATCACCATACACCCGCATCAGATACCGAGATGTGACTTTTTAAAATGTATCAGGCAGTGGAAAGAATGCTTGGCTATGTGTGTCAAGTCAGAAGGGACGTGCATGAGGGGGATTAGTATCCTAGCTAAACAGGTTAGTTATTTATTTTTTTAGAGCCTAACATTGGATACTTTCTGAAAGATCTCATATAACCAACCCACCAGTTCCCTACCTGTTATCAAGTGGGTTGGCTGATGGTTTATGCCCCTCGCGGTAAAACCACTAACTCAGTGACAAACGGCCACTCCTTATGGAATTATGGCATCTGACTATAGATAGATAGATAGACACACTCCTCTCATTGGTACTTAACTATGCACTGTCTCGTAACTACCTGGAAATCATCCTTGTCATCTAGCTTGGTCTGAACCTTAACCAACCTTATCTCTAAATTACCTACCATTCCTAACACTTCTACCACTTACTCTTCACCATACTAGCCTCAGTCTCCCACACTTTTGACCAAACATTTACATTAATGTCCTTACTGTTTCTCCAAATTTCAGTACTAAGCCTAGTTGCTAAAATGCTTTATTTTTTATTTTTCCATTTATTTATATTTTTTAAGAAAAAGATACAAGCAAAATGAAGGCTCATTGGGTGGTGTTTTCAAATTCATGAAGAATCTAGTCTAATGGTAGCTCTTTTTTCAGGTCCACAGATGAAATTATATCAGTGAAGCTGACACAAGCAATGTTGTCATCAGGGAGCTGCCTGAGTAATACATGGTAAAGTGTTGACAGATCCATAGACACATCTTGTGTTAACTCAGTAGAGTACATCCTACGTGAAGTACCTCTTCCAGATATGGGTGACATATATTGTCTGTTCATAATGTCTTTCATTGTAAGAAGCATATATGAATCATGTGACGAGTGGTAGGAGTTGATCCAAGATCATTTAGCTGTTGTGATATCCATTGCATTTACTGCTGTACAGCTGCTGTGTAGACGCTGGATAAGAAATGGTAGAATATTAGATGCAATGGTATTGTAGATTGCATTAACAGCATAAAATAACAGTGAACTATTCATTCAAAATATGGTTACAAAGTATTTGGAAATGCAGAAGTAGGTATTGTTCAGAAATAATGACCCCTGTATCAGCAGTATGTTCAGTGGAGAGTCGTTTAAGAATGGCAGGAATCAAGAGAGTTTGGAGGAATATTATGATAGGGTGATAAAGAAAGAACCAGATGCAAATTTAGAACGTGATGTGGCTGACAAAATAATTGAGGTTGTAAAGGAAGAACCAAATGTAAATTTAGAGTGTGAGGTGGATGACAAAACAATGGAGGTGGTAAAGGAAGAACCAAATGTAAATGTAGAGTGTGAGGTGGATGACAAAACAATGGAGATGGTAAAGGAAGAACCAAATGTATTTTTAGAGTGTGAGGTGGGTGACAAAACAATGGAGGTGGTAAAGGAAGAACCAAATCTAAATTCAGAATGTGAGGTGAGTGACAAAATAGTGGAGATGATAAAGGAAGAGCCAGATGTAAAGTTAGAGTGTGAGGTGGGTGAAAAATGTTCCTCAGTGACCGTGAGACTGTCCTGGACCCAGTATCCTCAGCTGAAGTTAAGCAGTTCAGTTGTTTAGAGTGTGGTAAAGCATTTGCTTTTAAGAAAAGTCTTATCCAACATGCAGTTGTTCATTCTGGAGGGAAGGAATTCAGGTGCGATGAATGTGGTAAACTATTTGCACAGAAGAATGGTCTCACTCAACACCTATTAATTCATTCAGAAGTGAAGAATTTTACACATGATGAATGTGGTAAACGATTTGCACAGAAGGATGGTCTCACCAGACACTTATTAATTCATTCAGAGGTGAAGAATTTTATGTGTGATGAATGTGGTAAACGATTTGCACGGAAGTGTGATCTCACCAGACACCTATTAATTCATTCAGAAGTGAAGAATTTCAAGTGTGATGAATGTGGTAAACTATTTGGACAGAAAGTTGGTCTTACTGAACACCTATAAATTCATTCAAGAGTGAAAAATTTCAAGTGTGATGAATGTGGTAAACGATTTGCAAAGAAGGATGGTCTCACCAGACACCAGTTAATTCATACGGGAGTGAAGAAATTCAAGTGTGATAATTGTGGTAAGCAGTTTGGTCGGAAAGGTAATCTCATCCAACACCTATTGATTCATTCAGGAGTGAAGAATTTCAAGTGTGATGAATGTGGTAAACTATTTGCACACAAAAGTAATCTTACTCAACACCTATTAATTCATTCAAGAGTGAAAAATTTCAAGTGTGATGCATGTGGTAAACGATTTGCAAAGAAGGATGGTCTCACCAGACACCTGTTAATTCATACGGGAGTGAAGAAATTCAAGTGTGATAATTGTGGTAAGCAGTTTGGTTGGAAAGGTAATCTCATCCAACACCTATTGATTCATTCAGGAGTGAAGAATTTCAAGTGTGATGAATGTGGTAAACTATTTGCACACAAAAGTAATCTTGCTCAACACCTATTCATTCAAGAGTGAAAAATTTCAAGTGTGATGAATGTGGTAAACGATTTGCAAAGAAGGTTGGTCTCATTCATCACCTAGTAAGTCATTCAGAAGTGAAGAATTTCAAGTGTGATGAATGTAGTAAACTATTTGCGCAAAAGGATGGTCTCACCAGACACTTATTAATTCACTCACAAGTGAAGAATTTCAAGTGTGATGAATGTGATAAACAATTTGTACAGAAGGGTAGTCTCACTAGGCACTTGTTAATTCGTTCAGGAGTGAAGAATTTCAAGTGTGATGACTGTGGTAAGCAGTTTGGTCGGAAAGGTAATCTCACCAAACACCTATTAAATCATTGTGGAGGGAAGAGTTTGTAGTGTGCTGAATGTGGTAAACGGTTGACTCAGTTGATCCCATCCAACACTGTTTAATGAGTGAAGAAATTCAGGTTTGGTGAATCAGGTAAATGGTTTTATTTTAAGTCCTCCCCAGTATCAGTTTAGGAGTGAAAAAATTTGAAATATAATGACTGGAAAACAGTTTGGAAAAAATTCTCATTCACTTAGCGCCTGACAATTCATTCAGGTGTAAAAACAGTTCTATCTGTTGCCAGATGCCTTAATTCTGTAAGGGGTGGCCACAAACAAATCACCTCTTTGTCACCCTGTCCCCCATTATTTCACTGCCCTTTTCCCAGGTCACATACCCCTTCTCCCATATACTTCTCCACTCCATCCCTCCATCTCATCCTTAGTTATAATAAATCTGGCAAAGCTTGTAGAATAAATCAGGCTTCAGCCAGGCATGGTGCACTTCACTAACAAGTCAAGGAGAAGACATGTTTAATCTCTTATGCAGGATTGCCAGAGTAATGGAACTTTTTTTTTTCAGTGGATTGTAGAAAAAAAATAATTGCGTCCTTTGGACTGAAGTGCCCTTTTAGCTACTACTGGTATTTGTGGCAGGCCAAGCCTCGTGCTGCATGTGATACAGTCTACTGAGCCAAGATATCATTAACCATGAGTGATAATGTGAAACTCTAGATATAGTAAACCCTCGATATAACGAACCCTCTTTTGATGAATTTCAGTAGTAACGACTACTTTGAGCAGGCCGACCATTATGTTAATTTTGTTGAGTAAAAGAAAGGATGCATGGGAAACACTGACCAGCGTGGCCTCCCTACACACACACACACACACACACACACACATGCTGTGTGTGTACTTTAACCCCTAGGGTACACAATTCGATCGACCGAACTTCCCTGGAGCTGATTTTTCAGTTCTTACAGAAGTAAAAAGTTTTATGCCCAAGGTTTAGAGCTTGACTTTACACACCTTATGCCACAAACCAGAGCATTTTAAACCAACTGGTTCATGAGCTATAGCCCGTTAAAACTGAAAAAATTTAGCCTTCCAGGCAGGGTGACTCCAGTTTTCTATGCGCTCCCACCCTATCCCACCCTCATTCCTCCCCTCCCATTACCTTCCTCACCCACTCCCATCACCCCCCTCTTTTCCTCTCCTCCCCCCTACCCACTTCCCCCTATCCCCTTCCCCCCCTACTCCACCCTTCAGAATTTTCCTTTTTTTTTTTTTTAATTTTTTTTTTTAATTTTTTTAAACAATAGCATGGAAAATAATTGTGTCAGTGTTCCTCAATCACTCCCACCACCCTCACCAACACTTCTCCCCTCCCCACCTTCCCTACCCCCGTCCCCTTCCCTCATAGCTGTGTAGCTGACAAATTAAAAATGAAATAGAGCCAAAACACACAAAACCTTTTTCTTGGTGTTACTCACACACACACACACACACACACACACACACACACACCCTCACCCCTTCCCCCCCATCCCCTCCCCTCAGAGCTGTCAGATCAAGTAGCTGTAAGAATTTCATGGGGAAAAAAAAGCTAAAGCATGCAAAATAATGATAATTGTGTAAGAGAAAGACAAACACACAAATACACAATTTATTATAAAAAACAAAACATTACTAAAATTTACATGAAACATTACGGTATATTCACAGAGGTGAATATATCGTTAAAACATGAAAAAACACACACATTCTGTTTCGTGCATTGGTTTGTGTAATTACACAAACAATAATCTGGTACTAAATGAAAACACGCAATATGAATAGTAACAATGACGTATAATACTCTAGGCGGGGTGGGCGAGGAGGTACGCGGATGGCATACTACAGGGGGTGGGGTGGGGAGAGGGCTGGAGGGGTGGGACGGGGGTATAGAGGTAGGAGACAGACACGACAAGACAAAGAGGAAAGTAAGAGAGGGAACACAGGTGTGGAGGGTGGGTAGGGGGGATATAATGCTCCCTAGGGAGACAGGGAGGGGGGAAAGGGGAGTGAACCACAGTGGTGTGATGGAGGATGGTGGGGGTGGGGAAGGGAGGGAGCAGGAGGCAGTCAGCAGTGAGGGAGGGGGAGAGGGAAGAAAGGTATTAGGCTATAGGAAGGTGGCAAGAGGACAGTGGGGAAATCACCCCCCCTCCCTGCCATGGGTTGGGGCCCAGATCCTGCCCCCTCCCTACTCAGGACTTAGTTGTCATTGGTTTGCATCGATATACATCACAGTCGGGCCAAAGCCTAGTGTCCACAGTTTTTTACAAAGGCTCCTCTGTCGATCATATTCGGCATCTAGCGAAATTCTGGAAAAGGATCGATTGATCCTGTTAGTACTTTTGGGGCTAAATACATGTTTAATGTACATGCCGCTGTTCTGTACTGCATGTTTTGCCATTCTCTGATATGTAGTATAGTATTTACTGTAATGTAACAGTTAGTGTACAGTGAGTTCTTTTTATCCACACATTCCCTGTAAATACCAAACAACAAATGTACAATAGTGTATGCTGTAGGCAGTGTACAATATGGCACAGGACTGGGGTGGTAATCAATGACTATCAGTGTGAGTGGTGGAATGCAGTTTTTTTGTTTAATGTACATGCAGTGCTTCTGTAGTGTTTGCTTTGTTGTTCTTTGTTATGTAGTATTTACTATAATATAATAGTTAATATACAGTGTCAGTTTTCTTTACCCACACTTTCCTTGTAAATACTGAATGATAAGGGAACACTGATTTATCCAAGACCTACTTCTATCTATCTATCTATCTATCTATTGCCAGATGCCTTAATCCCCTTTGGGGTGGCCACAAACAAATCGCCTCCACGTCGTCCTGTCCCCCGCCATTTCACTGCCCTGGTCCCAACTCACACCCCCCTCTCTCATATACCTTTCCACCCCATCTCTCCATCTCATCCTCGGCCTCCCCCTCCCTCTTCCTCCCTCCACCGCACTCACATACACTCTCTTCGTCAGTTTTTCACCCTCCACCCTCTCCAGATGACCAAACCACCTCAGCGTGTTCCTCCTAACGCTCACATCCACATCCACACCACAATGCTCCTTTATATCCTCATTCGTCAACCTGTCTCTCCATGTGATTCCACAGGCTCCTCTTAAATAACTCATTTCCACTGCTCTCACTCTTGACTTGTGTCCTTCCAACAACGTCCAAGCTTCACTTCCGTACGTTAGAGTTGGTATCTCAATACTGTCATGTGGTAACTTTTTCACTTCCACGCTCACTTCCCTGTTTCTTAACACTGCTTTCAAAGAACCAGCAACCTTTCTTCCCTGCTGTACCCTTTCAAGCACTTCACCCTCCAAACCTCCATCCTTACTCATCACACTACCCAAGTACTTAAACGTACTCACATTTTCCAATTCCTTACCATCCAACCTCGCTGTACGTTCACTGACTTCACCTCTCTCAAAGACCATCACTTTACTCTTCCCTACATTCCACCTTTAAATTCCGTTTCTTACACACTCTCCCAAACTCATCCACCAAACCTTGCAGCTTCCCTTCTGTCTTCACTCAACAACACAGTATCATCTGCAAACAACAGTACAGGGAGTTTCCAGACACTATCCTCTCTCACCACCCAACATCCACTACCCTACCTTGTACCTCTTTTATTACCCCATCCATGAACAGATTGAACAACCATGGAGACATGACACATCCCCGTTTCAACCCAACCTCCAAAGAGAAAAATTCACTTAGTTCACCATCCACATGCACTGCAGCCTTAGCACCATCATACATACTCTTCACAGCATTCAACAACTTTCCATCTACTCCATATATTAATACTTTCCACAATCCTTGTCTATCCACCCTGTCATATGCTTTCTCCAAATCCATGAAAGCCGCATACAACTTCTTTCCCTTCTCTAGAAACTTTTCCACTAAAGATCTAAGAATGAATATCTGATCTACACGTCCTCTTCCCTTCCTAAAGCCTCCCTGTTCTTCTCCAACTAATTCCTCTGTTCTTTCTGTAACTCTGTCAATAAGTATCCTACCATACACTTTTCCTATTATACTAAGAAGACAAATGCCCCTATGATTACCACACACTTCTTTTTCCTCTTTTCCTTTGTACAAGGGAATAGTTATACCTGACTTCCAATCCTCCGGGACTCTACCTTCCTCCCAGGCCAATCTGCACATCTTCCACATCCATTCTACTACTATCTCTCCCCCATGCTTCAGCATTTCACCACACACTCCATCAATTCCTGGGGCTTTCCCCAATTTAACTTTCTTCATTGCTTCCACAACTTCTATCCTACTGATTTCTTCCTGTCCTCTCACCTCCCTCCTTTTCTCAGCCATCCCCCAGCCACTTATACTCGCATTACTTCCATCCTGTATGTTCAACAATTCCTTAAAGTGTTCTCTCCATCTGCTCACTTTTTCTCCCTTCTCCACTAGTAATCTACCATTTTTATCTTTCACTCCCCTGCTAACCTCACTTCCACCCTGTCTTACTCTCTTCACCACTTTCCAGAACATTTTCTTACAGTCCCTCCACTTTACACTCAAATTCCTCATCCACTTTCTTCTTACTCTCTCTTACTAATCTTTTCACCTCTTTCTTCCTTTCTACATGTAACTCTCTCTTCCACCTCTCAACTTCTTCCACGCTTCTATTTCTCATCCATTCATTGTATGCTTTCTTCTTTTGTGCCACAGCCTGTCTCACCTCTTCAGTCCACCACGCTGTTCCTTGCACCCCTCTCCGTTTTCTCTTCCTCCCACACACCACATCACATGCTGCACATATTTCTTCTGTGAATATCTTGCACACACCTTCCAAGTCCCCCATCTGCTCCAATTCATATTTGCCCAATCGTTCCTCCACTTCTCTCTTATACTCTGCCTTTTTCTCATCCTCTTGTAACCTTTCCACTCTCCTTGCAACTACTCCTTCCTCTCGTCTTTCCCTTCTTCTATTCCTCCATCTTACTTGTATCCTAATTCTAGCCACCACCAAGTAGTGGTCAGAAAGTCCACTCCCCCAACCTCTATAAGCTCTTGCATCCATTACACATCTTCGCATCCTTTCATCCACACACACATAATCAATCATTGCCTTCCTTTCATTCAGTTCACCACCCACCCTTCTCATCACTCGCCATGTATACCTGTGGATCATTTTATGCCTGAAGAGGGTATTGGCTATCACCAACCCCCTCCCAACACAAATGTCCACTAACGCACTGCCATTCTCATCTATCGCAGCAGGCACACCCCACTCACCAACTATTCCATCCACCTTCACATTCCCTACTTTACCATTCATATCACCGATCAAAAACACTCTTTCATTCCTTCCAAACTTTTCCATGCACACTTCCACATTTGTCCAGAACTCTTCTCTCACTCTGCTAGCACGATCTTGCGTTGGCGCATACACACACACAATCGCCCACATTTGTAATCCAACTTTCAACTTTACCCACACAATCCTTGACCCAACTGATCCATATTGTCATATGCTCTTCTTCCATCTTTTACTCAGAACTATACATACTCCTTCCTTTGCCCTCTCATTCTCACCTACTTCTGCACATATACCCCACCCATACTCCCATTCTCTCACACTTTCTCCTCTCCATTTTGTTTCAGTTATTCCACATACATCCATTTTTGCACCCTCAAGCACCTGAAGAATCTCTCTCTCTTTCGCCTCATCATTCGTTCCTCTTACATTCCACGTAACCATTACCAAGTCCTTTGTCCAGTCCTTGGTCGTCATCGTTTGGTCAGTCCTTGTCCGAGGCTTGTTGTTTGTTTTTTTAGTTAGCTGTTTTCCGGGGAGAGGCACTAACCCTCCGCCAACCCTTTTAGTCGCCTTTTACGACAAGCAGGGATACTGGGGGAGTATTCTTGAAAACCCCCCCTACTCCCAGGGGTAGTCTTTATTTTCAGTGGAATGACTTCCTGGAACATAAGGATAAACATGTAAGTTAGTAAATAGAGTATTTATTGAGAAAAAGAGCCATTTATATCCAGCTGTATGTTACTGTGTATGAGTGTATGGCTGAACAACGCTCTGTATTTAACAATCTTTGTTCTGTGGTAGATGGGGGTGCCCATCGTCCACTCTGTGTAGGAATGCCTTATGTTCTCTACACTGAGTGACAAGCCAAACTGTTCCTGTACCCAGGAAACCATTTCTTATGCTGAGTGGTAACCATATAACTGGGGTTTTTGGTCGGGTTAAGTGTCCCCCAGATTCCCCTATCTAAAATCACTAATTCATGGCAAATGTTTCTGAGAGCCTTAGAGGGCCCAATACCTGCCCAGGACCCCAACCAAATGGGCAGATTTGTGTGGCCTTGTGAATGAGGAGAGCAAGAGGGTGGAAGTGGGGAATGTGTTCAATTTCAGAGTGCAAGATATACCGTAACAGCATTGTGGGAAACAAAGACGAAAGGGTGTGGAGTATGAGGGTGGAAAGTGTGTAAGATCGGCATGAATTGGCGAGGAAGATGCAAGGAAGGAGTTGCTTTGTTGATGAATGAGTTGCTTTGTTGATGAATGAGGTGTGGCAGAGTGGGAATGAGAGATTACAAATGTGTCAGCTCAAGATGTATGTATGTCATGTTCAAGTGAGAGAAGGTGAAAGTGGCAGTGATTGTAGCGTATGCACCATGTGATGACAGGAGTGAGAGTGAGAAAGACAGGTTTTGGGATGAGCTGGCTGAAACGGTGGGAGAAATGCCCAGGAGCTACAAGGTGATCATAATGGGCGATATGAATAGAAGAGTAGGCACTGGTCCTCAGGATGACATAATGAGTTGTAATGGCATACCAGGAAAAAATGATAATTGGAAACACCTGAATGACATGTGTCCAGGAAAGGAGTGTTGTGCATTTGTAACTCGTATTTCAAACACAAAGATGTGCATAAATTCATTGATCCCTCCAATCGTATCCGGATGCTCATGAGATCCGGACATGTTTATTATCTGAACAGCTGGACCTTGGCTCTGTTAAATCACTATCCGAATTTACTTGCTATTATCTGGATGTGAAAGTGCCTAAGAACTTCGGCCGTGCCAGCCAACACGTCCAAACATTCTGTATTGTGGCCGCTGGGCTTGGAGCCGTGAGCGGTGAAGAAGTCTGTAACTTACAACCAGAGCTAAAATGTCCATCCGCTCCTGTACTGAATGGTCAAAGTCACGCACTGGTCCAATCACTCCCAATGAACCTCCAGCACCGAGCAATAAGACTGTAACCCGGCAAGATGGTGTCAAAACATCTGTATGCATCCCTATCCATTTGTCTCATATCGCGCTGCCACCAGGCTAGCTTTTCATCGCTGCCATCACGCATGTAACACAGTCCACAAACCATGAGTACATGTTCACTGACAGCGCTCATCCACACTCTCTACCGAAGGTTAGAAAATCATGCAGCCACCGGGAGTGCTTGCTCACACCACACACACAAGGGAGAGAGAGAGAGAGAGACATTCCCACACTGAGTACAGTATCAGTGTGGAAGGAGAGCCTGAAAATGTTGCAGAGAAGTAAGACGATGGTACAGCCTGGTGGCTGAGAGAAAAATGGGTGACTGGACGAAGATACACACACACACACACACACACACACACTCATATATATATATATATATATATATATAAACGTGTGCACGACACACACACACACACACACTCATATATATATATATAAACGCGTGCACGACACACACACACACACACACACACTCATATATATATATATATATATATATATATATATAAACGCGTGCACGACACACACACACACACACACACAGATGGGGGGAAGGAAGAGCCATCCGTCATACACAGATGAGATGGCAAGTCTAAAATAAAGAAAGGAAATGTGTGTCAGTATTTTTTTTTCCCCACTTAATTTAGAGGTGTTGGGTGAGTGTGAGGAGAGGGTGGAATAGGGAAGATAAAGGTACGGGTTATGTAGTAGGAGATGCAACTCCCAGGCTCTATCTGAACGTGAGGCCCAGTGGAAATCAAACGTAAGTAGTAGATGCAAACCCAGGCTCATTTGAACGTGAACCCAGTGGACTGCAGGCTGATGTAAACCCTCCTCGTTACAGCTCACTCATTCTCCTTTCAGGGGATGGGGGAGAGAAGTTGAGGAGACGTTTGTATAATGATCTCTTATCTGTCTACCCACAATCCCATTTATCCATATGCAGATGACTTTCAACACTTCACAGTTCATTCACACTTTTAAACACCCATTTACAAAGTTTAATAACTCTAACTCACAACCTCAGTACAGCCATCTCCATAAATCAAGAACTTATCTAGGATCACTGCATGGGGACAAAATAACCTTTTCCTATTTAATGCTGGTAAAACCAAATATATGCAGTTTACTAACAGACAGATACATTGCCAAGAATCCTATATTACCTTCTGCGCAGTGCTACTAATATTCCCATCTCCAAAAGTATTGACATTCTCGGATTGTTTCACTTTTAACTTTGCCCTCAGCTGCACCTCTCATGTCAGATCACTTGCTAAAACCGCCTCATAAAAAGAAACTTGGCTTATTGTACCAGAGTTCAGAAATAGCTTCATTGCTCACGGAGAGCAGTTAGCAGTAGTTTATGAGAGTCATGTGCGCTCTCAGCTGGAATAATGCTCATTGGTGTGGAGAGGTTGCACTAAAGCAGCTAGAGTGCTAGACAAAATTCAGAACAATGTTGTTGGAATTATTAATAACCCTGCTATTACCAAGGAACCTCTCCTACAGGTAAGAAGGAATGTAGCCTCCCTTGCATTATTTTAAGAGATACTTTTTAACCCAAATGCTCAGACAAAATTGCATCCATTGTACCACCTCTCCATGCCTTCCCCCTCAGTGCTTAACACAGGCTTCTGAGTGAGCTCTCATGACAGGACATACACAGCCATATTGCAGAACTTCTGCCTACTCAGAAGTCTTTTATTCCCCGAACTGCATCTTTTTGGAACTTTCGCTTCCCCAGAGTTGTTTCCCCCAAACTTCAAGCCTACAGCTGTTCAAGTCCAACCGTTACAGAATTCTTTATGAATGGAGGGACACCAAGTAATCCCAGGTGTATGGATTATTTGTTTTA